>NC_056746.1:1356137811-1356177811 GCF_019279795.1 Protopterus annectens | reverse complement strand
CTTCTCGACACACTTGATTCAATCTAATTGGCTATACAACATTACTGTGTTGTTGTCACCAATCTCTGTTGGGATGACAGTCTACATTCATCCAATATTAAATCCATGTTCATTTTACACTGTTGAAGAAGTGGATAACTATGGTTCTTTCCTAATTCCCTCCTGCACATCCCCATGTTTTTTCCCTTTGCTCTTCCCCCTGATTGCCCCCCATTTCATCACTTTCATATCTACCCCATTTTCACACCTTTAATCTAGTAAAAAATAGAATTACACACCACACACATAAATAATAAATCCCTAATGATGCCCTTCACTTTTTGTCCTCTGTGTTTGTGTTGTGTGGCATTCCATTCCAATGCCAAGTGATGGTGAATGGCTCTTCACATCCAATAGCATGGTGTGATTATCTCTGTCCAATGCTGCTTAAACCCACTATGCTAAGAAAACACACAGTTAAAATAGAATAAAGTAACTCATATTAAAATATCATATAAATGTATTTTGACTGCTGAATGTATAAACATGTAAATCTATATAGGTTTATAGGTTCATAGGTTGGTACTAGGCTATCAGCCCTATACAAGCCTAGCCATAACAATTCCCTGGATATTTCTTCCCACAATATTTACTTCCCTGGACCCCTGTCTAGCAGGGCGACTGACATGATCCCCAGGGTGAATTTCCTATCTCCCATCAAGTCATCAAGGTTCGTTTTGAAGAGGGCCCTGGAGGCGCTCTGCTTGACATGTATGGGCAGTCTATTTTAGAGTATGGGGATCCCTCCAGCATGTTTTGCCCATTGTGATGACAAGGTTTAGATCCCTGGAGCATGTGGCTCTGAGGGATTGGGATTTTTTAAGTGGAGCATGTCCACAGCTCAGGCTTTGACATGGCCTTGTATGTTAAGGAGAAATTGCCTCTGAGTAGACGATATGCCACAGAGTATAGCTGGAGTTTTTTTAGATGGTCACTGACTGTTGTGGCAATGTGGTTATCGAAGGTGAAACCACTGTCCACCTGTGTCCCTAAGTCTCTCATCACACTTTCAGTGTTTAGTGTACTGCCACTTATGTGGTAATTCATGGGTACATGGTTTCTCCCAAAGGGGGATAACTATACATTGACATAAATTGAGTAGTATTTGCTTTTATACAGTGCTTCTCTGTAGTCAGTCCCTCTGACATGTGCAAAATTATCACATATAATTCAAACACAGCAAAAAAGTAGTATTCCACTGTGGAAAAGTACTCTGAACAAAAAATAAAACTGTAGAACTTAAATTCAAACGGACCAGCCACGAAAGCAGGTATAAAAACTATGCTTCAATTCATACGGTAAGCACTTTCATGCCCAACTGAGCACTTCTTCAGACTATTAAAAATACAAATACAACATTAAACAAAACTCTTTATATACCCATACATCAATGGTAAAACACATCACATGACTGACAAGTGTTGACTTCATTTAAATAAATTACGAGCTTTGAGGAATGGTTTTAAAGGGACTTTACCATTTAACCCTGGATGTCTGTCAGCCTGGAATTTGTTTCACATTGTTCCATGACATTTTTAATGTCACCAAGATGTTTGCTGACATTTAAGCATTCTAACACCCTAAACTTATATGTGTGTGAAGCCACTTCATCTCGTGTATGCCTTGCTAGGGCATTCCTTGGATCTATCTTCCTTATAGCTAAGGCATACTCTCTAATCCTTGCCTTGAGCATCCTGTTTGTTTTTCCTATATAAAAAGATGGACAGGCATCACAACACTCTAGGTACATGACATTTGAAGTCGAGCAATCTGCTCTAGTCTTAAATTCAAACATATATATAATTGCTCATTGGATGTCTAAAGACCACATTCTTATCTATTAATGGACAGTATTTGTGATTATCACATGGTGCAGTCAATGACTACATGGCACAATGACCACATGGCACAGTCAATGACCACATGGCACAGTCAATGACCACATGGTACAGTCAATGACCACATGGCACAGTCAATGACCACATGGCACAGTCAATGACCACATGGCGTGGTTCCCTTGTCTCCATCTTGCCTTGCATCGTGGCCTTTCCCATAACACAATAGTCTCTTGAATTACTTTTTATTTTTAAAAACAAAATGTGGATGCTCTCCTACGATGCCACTAATCCTTGTATCTGATAATAAAACAGGCCAATTTTTCTTTATTATATCACAAAATACATTTACGTTATTGGTATAATGCATCATAAAATTCACCCTAGACGTATCTGCAGTTAACCCAACATTTTATTAAAAAAATATGGTCAGGCACGTCCTTTTCTAAGTGTCTAACATCTTTAACCATATTCTTTATTTCTATATTCCTATATCCCCTAGCTCTAAATTCTTGTTCCAAGTTATTTAATTTCAATTCAAAAGTGGTATCCATACCATTTAATCTGGATACTCTCATGCCCTGACCTTTTAACACATTCTTAAAAATTCCCCGAGGGATGCATACTATAAATTCTCAATGCAGTGTTGGTATGACAAACTTTCTTATATAGCCTAGTGTTAATATTATTGTTTTCTGATTTATAAACCTCTACATCCAAAAAATCCATGACAGTCATATAACTCTTAAAAGTAAATCTTATAAAAGAAGTCATGCTATGTAAGTATTCAACTTCCTGTCCATAACAAAAAAATGTTGTCCACAAATCTTTTAAAAAACATTATATATTGTGAAAATCTATTGCCTCTTAAAACATAAGTGTCTTCCTAGTGAGACATCACTAAATTCACGTAACTATTCATGCAGGTTGTACCCATGGCAACACCCTGCTTCTGCCAATAGTACCTCCCATCAAATAAGAACACATTGCTTTCCAGAATCACATTAAGTAAAATAGAAATCAAATATATCTCCATGTCTCTGAAACCACTTCCTTGTCTTAGGAGTATTTGTAAAAGGTGTAGTCCCACATCATTAGGTATACAGGTGAAAAGTCACTGTACATCTAGGGTTATAAATTGTACATTACCTCTTCCATTCCCCTCTTTTACACAGGTATACACATCATTTAAGAACTGTTTGGTATCCTTAAGAAGAGTCTCAGAGGAATCCACAAGGAGTTTTAATTCCTTTTCAACATAAATGGACAGAGATTCCGTTCCCCACCCCCTACCTGAGACTATAGGCTGCATCGCTGGTCTCCTTAGATCCTTATGTAATTTCGGTAATCCATGTAAAATCAGCACCGTGGGCACGGTAACCGTAAAATAATTAAATAAATCCAGTGTAATCAATTGCTAATAAACAGTCTCTTAACACTTTATGCACATTTAGTATTAAAATATGAACTTTTTGTACACCAGTTACTTCATATACATCATTATCATTCAGCATTTCATGCATTAATTCTAAATAAAAAATTCTATCCAAAACAACCAAGGACCTGCCTTTATCTGGTGGGTAGAATGCAAGAGTCTCATCTGCTTGTAGCTCAAAAAGAGCTTCCCATTCATGTCCTTTTAAATTGTAAAATTACCTCAAGCAAGTCCATTCCTAAACACGTCCCTAGTATCATTTTCACACTTTGACAAAATAATTCTAAAGTCGAGTCAAATATAGGCATACAAGTACTTTTTTTTGTATATACATTATTCAGTCTTAATTGGAAAAAGAGCTCTTAACATAACATTTCGAGCACAGAATTTTAAGTCTAATATCATGCCTGTCAATAGCATACCTGTAGCAGGAATATATGAATATATGTGAGGCCTTTTTGTAGCATTGATCATTGTGCTTCTGTTAATTCTTTGGAAGATAAATTAAAAACTAGTTGTCCACTCGTCTTTGCCACATCTTCTTTATAGTTTGGTTCTGACCTGTTTCTGCACCTGAGTGCTGTAGTTGTCACTTCCTGGCTCAACTGCAAGAGCAACTGCACCCCGGAGAATCTATTTTCCTGATTGGAAGTGGTAGTGACTTCCACTCAGTACTGCACAAAATGCTGACTGCTGGCCCTGTCCACTTAGCATGTTTGTGCAGAGGAAAGCAAAGCTGCACAACTCTTATAATTTTCTTAGTGAAGCAGAAACCTGCAAATGCTATGAAGCATATATTATGGAATTGATGTAATTACATGACATTGGTACAGCTGAATGACTGTGTGAACAGTACCACTGTGTGGCATGTGATGCATAACTAAGGTAGTATTTGGAGGTGTTGTCACAAATCATTTATTTTAATAAGTGAGAAATATTAAGGGGAATACACAACTAAGCACAGATCCATTTTTGGATAACACCAGTCATACTCAGCTGGAGAATATAAACAATCTTCTAGCTGAGAGTTTGCCTCACATTTCACCCCACTGTCACCACTGGCCATCAGCCAAAGTATACGTGAAACATTACTCATTTTTTTCTCTTCAGCAGAGCAACTCATGCATGCACTCTCTATGGCTAATAACACAGGATCAACGGGCCATGAAAGCATGCCAGGTTACCTATAGCATGATTTAAAACCTGAACTTGCAGACACAGTTGGATCACTACTTCAACACAGCTTCCAGACAGCCCATGTTCTTGTAGAAGCATCTACAGTAACAGTAATACATTTGCCCAGAGGGGGGCAACTCCTGATGCATGGAGTTATAGACCCATAATCCTGAGGCAGACCAACGAGTCATCATGGACCTTATCCAAAAGGTCACGGGTAATCTCCCGACTGTGTACCAAAGCCATGTTTGATTTGTTAAGGCTACATTATGTCAGTTACATCTGTTTGATGTATTCAAGAAGGTTACCAAGGGCACGCATGAGGAAAACACTATCATCCTGCATAACTTAATCTGCCCAAGACATTTGACACAAATCCACACTCAAGTATTACAGTGAAACTGTCTCAAGAGGCATAAACACCTATGTCACCAAGTGGGTAGACAAATGGATCACACAGATGATGCATAATGTTGAAGTGTGTGAAGTCACCTCTGTCTAGATTCTAGTGACCCTTTCCTGCTCATTATTTAAGTCTCAGAAGTTAAGACTAACTTACGCATTCTTTGTCTAACCAATTGTGGGCTATCAGTGAGTCCAAGATTTATACTGGTAAAATGCAAACAGTATTAACACACAGAAAGGATTATTGCCAGAGCCACGGAGACACAGTAGATGAACAAACATTGGATTAGTTCCTTTATGACAGCAAAGACACAAGCTAATTACAATATAGCCAGCATGCCCTGTGAGCAGACTACGTGGTATGTGGCCTGTGTATTCACGTGGATAGTATGAGGAGCTTTCACCAGCATGCGCCTACAGTGGTGACTAATCCCTTGTATATAGCACAAAGCCTGAGTATGTGCATGACACCCATATCAAAAGGCAGTATAGTCCCATTGTTCTCAGCCCTCATCGCACCAATAATTGAATAGAATCCATCCCTTTGCAAAATAAAATATACTTGTTTTCCCGCCTTTCTAAGCTAGTATAGTCCAGTTTTCAGCTTAGTGCTGAATTCAGGGCTGTGTTACAAGTTTCTGTGTTTACCCATACCTTACTTGGATAGAAGGAAGTTTCTCTGTTCACCTGTGAGAAAGGGGAGCTTTGAGCAGCCTATTGTTACCTGGAGGAGAGGTTTCTGCCCAGAAATTAATAGTTTATTGGCCATTTTGGGCTAATTTCTATCTCTTTCATTTCCTTGCTATAAAACCCGCATTTGCGCAGTTTTGCATGCTGGGCAGCACCAGTTAGCTAGGGTATAACTATTCCCAGCTCCACAAAGTCTACTCTTCAATTTTTCCCTTGGAACTAGACAAACTTTCAACTTAAGCACTCAAACCATTCACTTCTCAGCCCGGCACTTGCTCAAAACTCATAGCAAGCACTAATAAACCTTAGCACTAGACCCTCCCCCCTATACTGTAGAGAAGGACAAAGCTCTCTATTCGACCTTACCAGCCAATCAGTAAAACAGTTCACTGTACCTATCCAGACATGTCCAAAGGGCAGTTTCAGGTGTACTCTCTGGTCCAACTGGTGAATCTGGGCATTTTGAGGCAATGTTACAACTGCCTCATGTGCACAGAAAACCCTCTTCTCCTACCACCAAACACTAATTTATGTGAGAGATGCAATTATACAGCCAAACTGGAGGCTAAGCTCTCTCAAACCAAGACTGGACCAGACAGTCAAGAGGAGAAGGGAACTACTTGCATCACACCACCAGTCTCACACAGGCCTATGAAACCAGCACCGACAAAAAACACACATAACTACACAAAAACATACTCGGAGGCTCTAAATAAAAATCTGCAAAAGCAACAGAGACCTCCAAAGCAGACACCCAAGCAACCTCCACCGCCCAACCAAACCATGAAACACATACTTCACAAAAATCAGTGTGCCACGCAATCACAGCCCTTAAGGCAAAATAACATACCCAATGCAGTAGTAATAGGTGACTCTATAGTCAGGCACACTGACATCCCACTCACTAGGCTGAACAAGGAGAGGGTTACTGTTAGCTGCCTGTCAGGTTCCAGGATCCACCACAAAACACAAGCACTCAGGTCACTCCAGAACAAGTACAAATATGACTCTGTCATTGTCCATGTTGGTGTGAATGACCTGAGCCGTACTTCCCTGGACTACATGAAAAGAGACATGGAAGAGCTCTCTGATCATGTAGCCCAGGTCGGTATGACCCTGACCTTGAGTAGCATCCTGCCCTCACCAAAAATGAAACCATGGTATAAAGAAAAAAATATCAATTTCAGCAATTGGCTAAGCTTCTGGTGTCATTCAAAGGTGATCCATTTTCTGTCAGCCTGGGATGACATGCTAGATAAGCCACACTGCTTCGCTAGAGATGGCTTGCACCTATCACCTTTAGGCTTTCAAATACTGGCCAAGACTCTTGCCACCCCCATAGCTGCCTTTTTTAGGCAAGGCTCAAAAGACAAACCCACCACCATACATAGCACAAGTAACAAAAAAACTGAGGGTAATGCTGCTCAATACCTGAAGTCTAAATCTCAAAATGCACACACTCGAGGCACTCCTCAGTATGGAGAAAATCGATATATGTGCAGTAACAGAAACCTGGTTTAAGGCTCCAGAGAGCACCCCAGCACTACCAGGCTACAACACATACCATACATTTTGGCCACAAAACCCGGACCAAAATACAAAAGGCGGGGACGTATCCATATTCATCAAGGATACCCACACCTCTAGGTTAGTGGCACAGTACGATGCTTCAGAGATCATCCACGTGCAACTAACAATGGGTAAAACTGCAATTCAAATTGTAGCTTGCTACAGATCACCCACAATGTCCCAGGACCCTCATTCCACATTTCTGGAAACACTGGGAAACATAAAGGTCCTACCAATCACCCTGATATTGGGTAATTTCAATTACCCAAACATTAACTGGGAGAACTACTCAAATACTAACTCCCTTGCCCAACACTTCCTAGAATTTATAAACTCAAATGCCTTGGATCAACTGGTCAACACCCCCACCAGATGTGACAACATATTGGACCTGGTCATCACCAACATGGGTGACCGGTGTTCCACACCAGATGTCAACCCCTTGCTGGTTAGATCTGACCATAAACTAATCACTCTGGATATCCACATTCTGCCCCCACCCCCAGTCAAAGAAACCACAGTGAAAAACTTTAAAAAGCAAACTTCACGTTACTTAAGACCAAGGTGGAAAGTTTCAAAGCCCCCATGCTAAAGGATAACGCTGCCCAAGCTGGAAAATCCTTTACTAATGCACTCTACAGACACCTACAAGAATACATGGATCATGCTATCCCAAACAAAACCAAGACTCACTCCTCCAAGAAAAGGAAACCAGTCCAGTGGACCCCTGCCATAAACAAGCTATACAATAGAAGAAGGAAACTAGTACAGAAAAGAGTAAAATCCCAAGAAGGTAAGATAACCCTGATCAGTATCAGCAAGAAACTATGATCCCTCATAAAATCATCCAAGGCTAGCTTCAAAAGAAAAATTGGCAAGGACTCCAAAGATAACCACAAGGCATTCTTTAGCTATGTCAAGAATCTAAGTGGCAATTCTCAGATCTGCTCGGAGTTAGTGCAGAATGACACAAAATACACTTAACCGACCTATATCACCAACATCCTGGCAGACAGGTTCAGTGCAAACTTCACCCCCCTCTCACCCCAGAAAGGGCCCATAACCATACCAGAAGGACGTAGTGCCCCTGAAATCACAGACACTCAGGTTAAAACAGCCCTCTCCAAAGCCAAAAACACAGCATCAATGGGACCAGATGGTGTCCCAGGCTGCATCCTACATGAGCTCAAAGATGAACTAATCCCTCACCTAAACACACTGTTCAAACTCAGCCTCTCCACAAGCTAAGTGCCCATAGAGTGGTGCACAGCAACGGTTATTCCACTCCACAAAGGTGGAGCCACAACAGACCCCAGGAACTATCACCCTATAAGCCTGACTAGCTTGTTCTGCAAGGTGACAGAGCGTATAATCATGGATCTCATTAACAGAGACATTGGGAACCTCCAAACACTGGACCCTACCCAGTTCGGCTTTGTTAAGGGCAGATCATGCCTCCTAAACCTGGTGGACTTCTTTAAGACAGTTACCAAGGTTATATATTAGGGAAAGGTGGTCCACACAGCCTACCTAGACCTCATAAAGGCCTTCAACACAATTCCCCATTCTGGTATTATAGACAAGCTCACCAGCCTGAACATAAACCCCTGCATCACAAGATGGGTTGCCAACTGGTTCATGGGCAGAATCCACATGGTAAGAGTTGCGGAAGCTAGGTCTGACTCTAAACCGGTTACAAGTGACATTCCCCAGGGCTCAGTCCTAGGACCCCTCCTGTTCAGCATATATTTCTCAGAGGTACAGGCAAGCACAGGAGGACTATGGCTGACCAAGTTCGCAGATCACTGCAAACTAGGGGCTATAATTGACTCTACGACTGATACAGACATCCTCCAAAAGGGTCTCACTGAGACAGATACCTGGTGTCAAAACTATGGCCTTAAGCTAAATGCCAAAAAGTGCATAGTCATCCCCTTTGGAAATAACAAAGTACCCACATAGGTGGTAGTCCCCTAAATACGGATAATGTAATAAGGGATCTGGGGACCCAAGTAGATAGTAATCTCTCCTTTGATAATCACATTGCCAAAGTGGTTAGAAAATCCTTCTATGTGGCCCACCTAATCACAAAAGGGTTAGCATCCAGATCAAAAGAGGTCACTGTGCCCCTCTACGCATCACTCATCAGACCCATCATAGAGTACAGTGCCCCATTTGGGATGTACCTTACAAGACACCTGCAACAGCTGAAAAGACCACAGAAGTACCTCACCAAGAGGATCACTGGCCTCAAAAAAGATGCCCTATGCAGCTCGACTGAAGAAACACCAGCTGTACTCAGTTGCACACCATCTATTCAGAGGTGATCTATGCCTGACATACAAGACCATGTCCAACCTAGAACTGATGGACATGCTCCACCTAAAGAAAACCATATCCCCTCGAACCACACGCTCTAGGGATCTAAACCTCACCAGAACAATAAATAGGACATGCTGGAGGGATAGATTCCTGTCCCAGAGACTTCCCATGCTCTGGAACAAGATTCCAGTCTACATTAAGCAGAGCTCTTCACTTACACTCTTCAAGAGCAACATTGATGAGTGGATGGGAAATAGAAAGTTTACCCCAGGTATCACTTCAATGGCTCTGCTGGACAGAGGCACAGGGAACAAATCTAAGGGGGTGGCATAAGCCAAAACAATTCCAGCTAGGCTTATAAATGCCTTCGGGCAGATAGCCTAGTACCTACCTATGAACCTATGAACCTATGTACCTCCCAATATATCTTCCCAGAATGATTTCCTCAAGTATATCACATTTGCCAGAGTGACCTCCCACACATCTTATCAGCCATATCTATTATCTCAAGAGAGCAGGTCACTTCTATGGTCTTCAAGGCCAAAAACATGGCATCAATGGGACCAGACAACATCCTAAGTTGCCTTTTAAACATTTTAAAACATGTCCCAGCAGACCTGTTTGGATTCCTGTTTAACCTCAGCCTATGAACTGGCTATATTCTGGTGGAATGGCGGACAGCAGCAGTAATCCCTCCTCGCAAAGGGGGACCAGCAACTGTCCTCGGGAATTATAGGCCCAAAAGATTGACTAGCCTCATCTACAAGGCCATGGAAAGAATCATTATGGCCCCAAGCATATATCATGGACAAAATTAAGTCAAAAACAAAAAAAGATAGCTGGGTGCACAAGACCCAGAATAAAAAAGTGCCCAGTCTTGGAAGGCACAATGGTGCCATGACTGGAAAAGGTGACAGTGTAGAATTCTCAAAAAATGTAAACATTCCTACAATGGTGCCAGGCCAGTCCCAGGGGGAGGATGGCCCCCCTGTTGTAGAAGGAAGTAGCAGTCGACAAAAATCACAAAAACTGATAGGCCAAAGAAGAGCCATAAAGAGTGGACCATTGAGGATAAGAAAGAAATGATGTATTGTTACTATTACGTAAAAAGTCCAGAATTTCCAGATACAATATATACAAAATGATTACGAGAGAAATTAGAGGAAAGAAAACTACTTCCTCAGGAAAAAACTGTCAGAAGCTTCAAATAAAAATTTGCGTTCATTAATACAACAGTTTTTTGAAAAACAGTATATAGATTAAGAAACTTTGATCTGTTTCAAGTGCAAAAATATAAACAACCAAACCTATTGATATTTGAAAAATTTTAAAAAATATATGGACATGGGAAAGAAAGAGAGATTTGATATGGTGCAGTATTTATGCAAAGGAGAAAGCCAGGTTAACTAATATAGAGAAGGCAGTCTCAAAGATATTCAAAGAGAAATACAGGCAAAATCATCCAGATATGTCAAATTTCACAATAAAAAAATAATATCACAAAGATGCAATGTGGAAAAGAAAATTAGTAAAGCAGAAGTTAAAGAAATAGAAGTTGAAGTTATGGAGTGCCTGTGAAGTGAAGGATTTAATGCAGAAGGTCTAACACAGTCTACATTACAGCATGATGGAGTGAGTCCCCAGAATAAGGAAAAGCAAGAAGATCAGGAGACATGTGAAGAAGAAATATGGACATGGGAAAGGAAAAGAGATTTAATATGGTGCAATATTTATGCAAAGGAGAAAGCAAAACTAACCAATACAAAAAGAGCAGCACCAAAGGTATTTGAAGAGAAATACAGGCAAAGGAATCTGGATATGGAAAACTTTAATATACAAAAAATAAGAAGATAAAGAGGAAACGTAGAAAAAGAGATTAGTAATGCAGAAGTCAAAGAAATTGAAACTGAGGTTATGGAGAACCTGCAAAGTGAAGGATTCAGTGTAGTAAATCCAATACAGAAAGCACCGCAACAGGATACAGCTATGGATATCCAAATTAAGGGGAAACCAGTGGAACAGGAAACAACTGGTCAGGTGCCATATCAAGATATTTTGGATCCTTCCATAGGAAACCAGTATAAACGTTCACTTGAAGCTAGACAGCAAGGAAAGGAACAGGAAACTGTGGAAACTCTGATGCAGTCAATGTTGAGGAGTGATAGGCCAGTGAGTTCCCATATGACAGAGCAACGGATGGCACAAGATGAAACTGAAGAGAAGGTGCCACAGGAAGATGCTATAGAACCTTCTACAGAATGCCCACAGGAAACAGAATATAAGGGATGTGCCCTCAGTATGGAAGAAAAGGAGTTAAGAGAAGAGTTGCTTGATTTAATGGGCATGGACAGATATATCAGTGAGAGAAATAGACTCAGAAGGTCAATAAATCCCCAAAAGTAAGAAGTTTGATAAAACAAATGAATGTAGTAATTAGGACTGTCCATAGAGATCCATGTGATATAACAGAAGTAAACAGGATATATTACTGTGCAGCTAAATTAATAACTGATAAAGTTCAACCACTAGAACACAAGGTAGTGAGGGAACGGAAGGGGAGAAATTGAATACCATCATGGAAGTACTGAATAGAGAAAACTATAAAGCAATTAAGACAATAAGTGTCACTGTCAGAAGAGTATAGAAGAGAGAACAGGTCAACAAAAATACTTAGAAAGATAGATGTGATAAAAGCAGTGAGCAGTATCAGAACAGACAGGCTATATCATGCACTATCGCAAATATCAAAACTAAAAATCTCAGCACAGGTGGAAAATATACAGATATAAGGGAAAAGTATAAAATAAGCAATTTATTGATGACCTCAAAATGTGTTATAGAGAATTGGAAAATAAAGTAAAAGTAATTGAAAGACCGCTGAAAAAAAGAGGAAGTAGCTACATTTTGGAGAAGTATCTATAAAGATCCTGTGGAACATAACAAAGATGCTAAATTGGACAGAAGAAGGAAAAGAAAGAATAAGAAGGTTAAATGTACAGGATATGAAATAGGATGAAGTAACAACCAAAGAGATTGAAACAAAGTTAAGAAAAGCCTCTAACTGGAAAACCCCAGGCCCAGATGCAGTACCTAATTTTGGTTAAAAGTATTAACATCTTTGCACGAGGATTTAGCCATGAGTAAGAACGATTTATGTGCACACCCCGAACAGGCACCAGCCTGGCTAACAACAGGCAAAACAATGCTCTTACTTAAGAGTAAACCTGCAAGCTACCCTAAAAATTATAGACTAACAACTTGCCTTCTGATGACATTTAAACTATACATGGGAATTCATGCTGACAGAGTTTATAGTCATTTAGAAAAAAACTCAATTATGGCAGTAGAACAAAAGGGCAATAAAAGAAAGTCATATGGAACAAAGGATCATTTGTTGTTAAATAAAGTCATACTGGGGAACTGTAAAAAGGGGAAGAATCTAAGTATGGCATGGATTGACTACAAAAAAGCATTTGATAGTAGCCCACAATCATAGATAAGAGTGCTTAAAAATGTATAAGATGCACCGTACACTGATCGACTACATTGCAGTGACCATGAAACAATGGCAGACCAGTTTGCAA
This sequence comes from Protopterus annectens, assembly GCF_019279795.1. Classification (NCBI taxonomy): domain Eukaryota; kingdom Metazoa; phylum Chordata; order Ceratodontiformes; family Protopteridae; genus Protopterus; species Protopterus annectens. The sequence goes on along the minus strand of NC_056746.1, from coordinate 1,356,164,756 downwards.
TTAAGCAATAATAAAGGGAAGATTATTATCCCAGGGGTAAAAATTCAAAGAGGGGTATTCCAGGGTGACTCTGTTACCATTGCTATTGTGCCATGCCATTAACCCATTAACCTGTTTACTTACAGCTTAGGCCATGGCTACAATTTGGCTCCTAGAAAACAACAAAGTCTAAAGACTTCTCAGCTTCTCTTTGTCAATGATTTAAAACTGTATAGCTCATTAGATGAGGAACTGAAAGCAGAGTTGCAGGTTGTCAAAAATTTTCAGATGATATTAGAATGTCAGTTGGTCTTGATAAATGTGCAAAAGCAACCTTTAAAAGAGAAAAACTGCAGCACCAGGAAAACATCAGTTTGGGACAAGAATGTGAGATAAAAGAACTTGAACAAGAGGGAGTGTATAAATACTTGGGAATTGATAAAGGATCAGCAATAAAACATGAACAAATGCAAATAAAACACAGTAAGGAATACATTAGAAGATTAAATTAATCCTGAAAACAGCATTGACATCCAGAAACAAAATTCAGGCTATAAACCAATTTGCTCTTCCTGTCCTAACTTACAGTTTTGGAGTGATTGACTGGCCCCAAAATGTGTTGGATAGTTTAGATATTAAAACAAAAAGGATGCTTCATGCTAAACCAAATGATTTATAAAAATCAGTGTGTACCAAGATTTTATATTCCCCGTTCCAAAGGAGGGATGGGCCTCCTTGAAATTGATTACATGTATAGATCTGCAATTATGGGACTCCACACATATCTACTGACCTCACAAGATATAAAATGTAGTGAAAGTTTTGAAACACAAGGAGATTAAATATAAGATGACGTCACTGCTTAATTTAGCAGAAGAATATCGACATCAAGCAGGAATGGAAATCAAACCAGAAGTAGGTAAAAAACAGGCAGCAACTGAATGTGCCAAAAAAACAAACGAAAGAATGTAAGATAAAGGACCAGGTGAAGAAGGCAAGAAATGTGGAAAAAGCATATAGTTTGCAAATATAGAAAACTTCTGGAAGAACTTCTTGTTGATCAGGAATGAACACAGGAATGGTTAAGGAGAGGCGAATTCAAACCAAGAAATGAAAGGTTCATATTGACAGCCCAAAATAGTGGGCTACATACACGCTGGTTTACAAAGTCCATTGAACATGTGGGAGAAACAGACAAATGTAGGTTTTGTAAAACCGAATTGGAAATAGTCACACACCTTGTTGCTGGTTGCGACACACTAATGGCAGAAGGACTGTATACTGAAAGGCATAATAATGTGGTGAGACTGTTGCACTGGGTATTGTGCAAACATTATGGTACTAAAGTGGTTGAAAAACATTGGAAACATGAGCCACAAAGCATCATAGAAAATTATGAAGTTTATATCACATAGGATGACCCATTATCAACAGTTTAAAAGATAGATGCTATAAAACCGGATATAGTGGTCCAAGAAAAGAAGACAAATGTAGCATTGATCATTGAAAACGCCACACCTAGTGACTACATTGTCTTATGTACAAAGAGACACAAAGTCATAAAATACTAGGATCTGCAGGCAGAAATGAGAACAATGTGGAAGAAAGATACCCAGACAGTTCCAATAGTAGTAAGAGCAACGGGTCTTATAAAAAAGAATCTACAATCATATTTAGATATGTTACCAATCCCTGTAACCTCATATGAATTGCAGAAGGAGTCATTACTGGGCACATTGCGGGTGCTGCAAACAGCAGTTTTAGCTAACATCAAAGATTGAAACAATACTAATTTCATGAACTTTAATCATACTTTGACTTAGGAATGGGATCCATTCCCATATTCCCATCATGGTATTAGAAACCCAAAAGATTTGGAGAAATTAAAAAAGGGAGAGACCTTATTAACAAAGACATAGGTAGTCTCTAAACTCTGGACCCAACCCAGTTCTGCTTTGTTAAAGGTAGATCATGCCTGTTAAACATGGTTGACTTTTTTTGAGAAAGTTACCAAGCCCTGGATGAAAGAAGGACAGTGTATATCACATACCTTGACCTAGCCAAGGCATTTGACACAATACCCCACTCAGGTATTATAGATAAACTCTCCCATTTGGGAATTAACCCCTACATTACCAATGGGTAGCCAACTGGATAACCAACAGGGCACATACTGTCAAAGTGGGTGACTTCACCACTAGCAAAAGACTAGTCACCAGTGGCATACCACAGGATTCTGTTTTTGGCCCCTTAATGTTTGGAATTTATTTCTCAGAAGTCCAGGCAAACTTGGACACCCTGTGGCCAACCAAGATTGCTGACAATTGCAAATTGGTAGCAATCACTGACTCACCCAACAATGTTAATATACTGCAGACAGGGTTAATGCAGACACATGATTGGTGCTAAAACCATGGATTAAAGCTAAATGCAAAATAAATGCATTATTATTCCCTTTGGAAAGCTGAAATCCCTTCCAATTACATTATAGACAGAACCCCCCCCCCAAGTGTAGACCCAGTGGCACGTGATCTGGTTACTCAGTTGATGGCAATCTGAACTTTGACCACTACGTATCCACAGTAGTAAGGAAATCCTTCCATGTGGCACATCCTATAAGTAAAGGCCTTGCATCTGCATCTAAGGATGTTATAATTCCATCAGACCAATAACTGAGTACAATGTTCCCCTTTGCATGTACCTCACTAGACACCTGCAACAATTGGAGAGACCAGAGGTTTCTCAACAAGAAATTACAGTTTACACAAAACAAGACTTAAGCCGAAAGTCTGAAAGCCCTGTCACTGTATTCTGTCTCCTACATGTTGTTAAGGGGTGACCGGTGCCTGACTTACAGGACAGTCTCTGAAATGGCCTTGATAGAAATGCTACATGTTCATAAATCAAACTCTAAGAGGGTCACTCACTCCCATGATCTTAACCTAGCCTCTGACATGAAGAGGTCATGCTAGACAGATAGATACATTTCCCAGAGATGGCCACATCTCTGGAACAAGTTTCCAATTTACATGAAACAGAGCCCCTCCCTGACCCTCTTCAAACACATCCTAGATCAATGGATGGTTGACAGCAAATTCACTCCTGGGGCATTGCCCATGTTCCTGCTGGACAGAGGAAGTCTGTATTAACTGCCATAGACCTTTACCTCTGCAAACTTCACTCACCTAACCACCAAATAATTGGGGCAACTCAGGATAAATATGGCTAGGCTTGTAAGGGGTCTAGGGCTATTAGTGTAGTAACCTTCTATGAACCTATAAAACAGGTTTGCACAGGACTCTGCACTGACTACACTTTCCTAATAATGTATTAGAACTTTATGCGTTATCTTATATTAAACCTTGATAGTCATTGTGGCTGTCAGCACAATCCTACAGAACTAGCTTGCATGTAGGTAAACATGTCTGTATGTCTGCAGGGGTTCATGCTGCTTTACATGGTTTTCTGGCTGGCAACACTGTTGCTGGCCATGAAACCATGCTTGTATCCATGTAACCATGGTGATGGCGTACATATGCAATTAGTACTGCTGCTTATCAAGCAAACATGTAAACTGCATGTAGAGGCTTCACACTAAGAGAATATGGAGTTTATTCAATCCCCAGGCTTGCCTGTAACACTACCACAATCCAAATTATTGGCTAGTGTCATGCAAGGGTTAGGAAATTGTACAACAGTGCCACAGCACCTGACATGACCAGGGATTACCAACATTGACTGTTTAGATAAATAAAGGGAGGACATGCAGCAACAGCTTTTGACAAGAAGAAGCTATGCTGTCTTGGAATGTGATATATAGAGACTTCAGCAGACATAAAAAGGCAATATATACATATATATATATATATATATATATATATATATATATATATATATATATATTTATGGGTCTATGACAGTCTACCAAAAGACTGTTTCACCGAAAGTGAAACGGGCTGTAACAGTTTCGCAAAAGCACTTTTTAATGAAAAAAGTGCTTTCGTGAAACTTTCATAAAAGTACAGGGAATCGGGGAGAAGTGGTAGTGGTCGAGATCGGATTACAGTGGGAATAAGGGAATATTCCCTTTTCCCCACTGTAGTGCCTACCTCTACCTACTAATCCAAAGTTCCATCAACATACCTACCCTATAAGGTTTTTGATGTCTGCTTGAATAACTCCTCTAGATGTATATCACATTACCCCTTCTTTTTCCTGCCTCTCATTTATCCCCATCATACTGTACTGATTAGAATGCTTTTGAATTTTGAACTTAAATGTTTTTATGTTTTTACTCTGTACAATCTTTTTGTATTCTTATATTTTTGTATTTTTATATTTTTATATTTTTATATTTTGTATGCACCTAATTTTGTCTGTATTGGAGCTTTTCTCCCCAGGACTCCATTGAAAACGGGTTCTTTTGGCCCAATGGACTATCCTGGTAAACCAACTGCAAATAAATAAATAAATAAATAAATAAATAAATAGTGCGATCTTGGAGTGAGAATATAAAAGTAGGGGGTGTGGGGGGTGTAGGGGGCGAAGCCCCCCTGCGTAAACATGGTGTGTGGGTGTTTCTTTGTTCTTGTCTATGTGTGTGTGTTTTACCTTCCGTTTACCTAAACTGCATTTTTGGTGAAAGCAGTTTCGGTAAACGATGTTCGGTAGGGTTGGATTCGGACAGTTGGTCTTTCGATCAACTGTCCTAGATCCATATAGATATATATATATATATATATATATATATATATATATATATATATATATATATATGTAAAAAACATAACAACCACAGAACACCAAAGGAAAAGAGAAGTAATACTAATGATATGACATTCTGCAAGCTAGTAGATGCTGGTGAGCCGCACAGAGCATGCTCAGACATGAAGAAAAGTAGAATATGGATCCTGTAGAAAGCAGAAGTTAGGTTTGTCAATCAAAACCCTGCAATCAGAGCTCAACAGGTAACACATAAGCTTTTAGTGCAGCAGGTTATTGGTTCTACTCCTGCAACAGGCAAGTGCTGCACACTTGAGTGTGCCATCTTTCAGATGAAACATTAAACCAAGGTCCCATTTGCTTGAATTGGTGGCATTTCAGGTGCATGTAAAGATCCCATGGCACTTATACAAAAGAGTAGGGGTCCTTTATTTATATACAAAAATAACTCTTATTTACAAAATATTTACATATTTACAAATATTTACATATATCAAAATATATAAATATACAAACCTGTTTAAACATATTCATAATTTATTTTACATTAATACTGCGGTGGTGGTGCTGCTGTAGTGTTGTCGCCTCACAGTAAGACGTTGTCCCATTCGATTCTCAGCTAGAGCGTCTTATGTGTGGAGACATGTGTGAATGGGCGTACCTTCGTTGAAGGTTGTGCATCAGAGCCGGCAACTAGGCATGTAAAAATCTACTGCCAATCATTAGCGGACCAGAATTCCTCTGTGGCGACCCCTAACCGGGAAAATCCGAAAGACAACAACAACTAAATTTTCATCCCTATTAGATCTCCACTCCTTTTTTCATAACCACCATCTGATTTTACTTAATATTGTTGCTAAAATCCATTTACCGTTAAACATAATTTCATTTATTCTTTCATTCCATATAGCTCATATAACATAAAATAACTTTTTATCTATTCTTTTAACATATTCTTTACTTCTGTTCTTATAATATCTATATTTAATCATGTCTATGTTTATTTTAGCTACTGTTTTATATCTTGGAAAAAAATGTCTTTACATAGTTTTCCCCATAACTTGTTTGCTATTTTACATTTCAGAAACACGTTTTCCGTAGTTTCTTCTTCTTGACAATGTAAACGTATTCTTTCACTTTTCTTTTTATATGACATATTTCCTTTTAATGGCAATTTATCTATTACCAGTCTCCACAAAAAAATCTTGACATTCTACTTTCTGATTACACCATTTGCTTCTTATTTTTATAACTTTAAGTTTTTTAATCTGTTAGATTTTCCCATGGTTTTAAATTGTAATGTTTTATCATTACATTGTTATACTATACTTTTCTGTCTTTTTCTATATCATCAATTTTTTATTTTCCACAAGGATATTTTTTCTTGGTAACATTTGATTTCTTAATTTATATACTCGTTTTATCTTTTACTCTTTTTTACCATACACCAAAATGTATCATACTTATATTTATGCAGATTTACTGCTGATCTCTAATCTTTTTCATTTATCAACTTTAACACTTTGTACATATTTAATGAAGCAGTGTATACCAATGGTTTGATTAACCCTAAACCTCCTATTTCTTTACTTACATACAAAATTCCACTTTTTACTTTGTTTAATCTAGGAGCTCATATAAATGAAAAAAAATATTTGCAATAATTCTCAAATACTGTTGGCAGCATAAACATACTTGCTAAGTATGCTATTTTCCCATCAGTACTGACTTTATCAAATAAGCTTTTTTTTCCTAATGATAATTTATATGTTCTCCAGAAAAGCCAGGTCTGTTTTATTTTTTCAATTGTTTTCCCATTGAATTCTACTTACATCTTTATACCCAAATGTTATACCTAACACTGAAATTTCATTCATTGTTACATATATACCCCTGATCTTTAGTTATTGTGTGTTTTGGCTTATCCCGGTTAGGGGTCGCCACAGCGGAACGCCGGTCCTCTAATGTTTGGTAGTGGATTTTTACATGCCGAGTTACCAGCCCTGACACACAACCTTCAACGAAGGCATGCCCATTCACGCATGCCTCCACATATTCTCTAGCTGAGAATCGAACTGGACGACATCTTGCTGTGAGGCGACAACGCTACCGCAGCACCACTACCGTGGGTACCCCTGATCTTTAGTACATCACCTAAACCTTTACTTGTCTCTTTATTTAAAGTCAACCCTATCATCTCTAGACACTCATTTGCAAAAAAGATTACTTCTTTTATCCAAATTTTGTTTTTTTGCAATTATTATAATGTCATCTGCATATGCTAACAGAGTGGGAATTTTTAACCCTTCAGGTGTTATATACCCCACCTCCTTCATTTTGTAATTTATTTCACATACTATTACATTAATAACTAATGCAAAGAGTGTACAACTCATTGGACATCCCTGTCTTATACCACTCTTCATATGTACCGCTTAGCTTAACCAGCCATTTTCAAATATTTTTACTTTATTATCACTATACACTGACATACATAACTTTCTAACTTTCTCACTTATATTATAATCTTTCATTATTGCCCATTAGATTTTATGTCCAATTGTGTCAAATGCAGTATTAAGGTCTCCTATCATGATTTTCACTTCTTCTTTTCTGTTCATAATATCATCCACAATTTCTCTATCAGTAATAATTCTTGACAACCCTTCACCTTATTACTAAATATACTGTCTTCCATAATATCTTCCATAATATTTTCCATTTTAGTTTCAAGTCTCTTTTGTATTATTTTCATAAAGATCTTATAATCATTATTATTTAATACTATCGGTCTCCTGTTTTCAATTGCCTTCTGTATTCTTTCTTCCATATGAATTTAAGTATTCCACTACATAATTCTTTATAGATAAAACCTTCATTTAACCAGTCATTCTAAATCTTTAAAAATATATTTTTTACCAGTCCCTTAAATTTTTATGCATTTCATACCGTATTCCATCTGGGCCTACAGATGGATTTATATTTACTTGTCCTAATACTTTATCTAGCTCATTTAAAGACACCTCCTTTTCCAACTCTTTATTCTCTTTTTCTATTAACTGTTTTACTTTCTATGTTTTTTCACTACCTTCTTTTTTTCTTTAAACATTTGTTGTACATATTGTACTACACTATTCATATTTTTTTCCTGAGTTCTTTCTAGTTCAAATTTCCCCTAGTAGCATAAATACTACCTCAGGTTTCCTCAGAGGTGACTACTCTAGTGGAACTATCCTGGTTGATAAAGGAAAAATAAACATAAAACAAAATATGCAATCATATGACGCAGGACTTCAATGAGTGGCATGCACTATTAACTGAAATACATGTTGGAAAACCTTAAAATCTAACCTTACGGTTGCACTTCATAATCTCAAATTACTGAAATCTCGAAATTCAGTAGCCCGAGATCATGAAGTCTAAAACCAGAATGCCAAAAATGCATAAGATCGAATTTGAATATCTCAAATCCATGCTTATGGTGTGTCGCATGTAGTGTTATGATGCCTGAAATTGCATGTGAGTGAGTGTTTTTTTGTGTTTTTGTATGTTGTATGTGTGGGTAAGGGTAGGGTGGTGTAAGTGTGAGTGTGAGTGTTGGATTTGTTGGTGTTTGTGTATGTGTGATGTATATTTGTGTGCGAGCGAGTGGATGATGGCGTGGTGTGAGTTTTTTTTTTTTTATGTTATGTGCGACCTTGGAGTTGGTATATATAAGTAGAGGGGGTGCAAGGGGACTTGCCCCCCTGCTTATCTGTAGTGTAGGGTTGTCTTGTTTGTGTGCTATGGGTGGAAAGTTGTATGTGTGTTATGTGGTGTATGGTGTATGTATGTTCATGATTGTGTGATTCGGGATTGTGGTTTTCGGTTTTATGAATGGTTCGACTTTACAGTCTAGGGTTACTGAAATTCTGGATTTCAGTAATTCAAGATTATGAAGTGAAACCAACCTTACATAGGAAAAAAATGTACACAAACCATTAACAAGTCACATGGCATCACAATAATCACCTGGCTTATCAGACCATATGAATGGTGCAGAGAAAATAATAAGAATATGAAGATAGGAGCTACTGTTGTATATTTGCTGCCATTCCTGGATGATTGAAGGGCGAATGTAGTGTTTTTGAAGGAAGCACATTTGTAGGTTGTATGGCACACCCTTTAGGGAGTGACATTGATAACTCAACCGTTATAAATGCAATAAGTCAAGTAACAACACAGTTAAGTGTAGACTAGTTAACAGAATCCTTTCTAGAGCAGGCAAAACATGTTCGCGGGATGACTGACCAATGTACACGTAACAAATGCAACATGGTTAGGTCACACCCATCTATTATGGCTTTTGAAATCCTTCCTAGGAAGGCAGATATTGTCATCATGAATACAGAAAGATACACTGTTTTAAACCAGTTAACCTTTATTCATAAATATAGGCACATAAGACAGTACAATCAAAATCACAGCAAAGAGAAAAAAAAATAACCAGAAAAACTAAAACATAACACATTGCATTCCAGCAAACCCATTTCCTATTGGTGCCCTGAATTGTCCATCTAAAATCAGCCACTTTCTCTACCCTTTCGTGGCAGTGAGCCCTCATAACCATCTACATAGATAAAGAAAATAATCATATTATGTTATGATCATCCTACATCAACAGCCAGGACATTGATTTACTCATCTAAATATCTCTTGGTCCATTGTTTAGCTCAGACAAGTATGTCTTGGCAACTTTCTGCAAGATCTTATGATTCCTCCATGTTAGATGTTCCACTTAATTCTACTTCTTTGTAATTGTTTTTCTGGCTACCAGCAATAGAAATGATATTAAACATATTTCTGCTGTGACTCACTTTCTTATCAAGTGGATCCCTAAGAGAAGAAAATCTGTATATTAAAGAGCCATACTCCCTGGCCAAACCTCATCTAATAAATTAGCTGCTTGACCTCTAAACTGCTCTAGTTTGGAACATTATCAACAAAACCATGACTTATTGTACCTATCTCCTCTGATGTTCACTTCCAACTTGTTGAAGGGGTATCCAGGTGCATGATACTAATGATACTCACCCTTCTTGGAGTATAAAATACTTACGAAGACAGGTGCATGATACTAATGATACTCACCCTTCTTGGAGTATAAAATACTTACGAAGACAGGTGCATGATACTAATGATACTCATACTTCTTGGAGTATAAAATACTTACGAAGACAGGTGCATGATACAAATGATACTCACCCTTCCTGGAGAATAAAATACTTACAAAGACAGGTGCATGATACTAATGATACTCACCCTTCCTGGAGTATAAAATACTTATGAAGACAGGTGCATGGTGCTAATGATACTCACCATTCTTGGAGTATAAAATACTTACAAAGACAGGTGCATGATGCTAATGATACTCACCCTTCTTGGAGTATAAAATACTTACAAAGACAGGTGCATGATACTAATGATACACTTCTTGGAGTATAAAATACTTATGAAGACAGGTGCATGATACTAATGATACTCACCCTTCTTGGAGTATAAAATCCTTATGAAGACAGGTGCATGATACTAATGATACTCACCCTTCCTGGAGTATAAAATACTTACGAAGACAGGTGCATGATACTAATAATACTCACCATTCTTGGAGTATAAAACTTACAAAGATAGGTGCATGATACTAATGATACTCACCCTTCTTGGACTATAAAATACTTACGAATACAGGTGCATGATACTAATAATAATCACCCTTCTTGGAGTATAAAATACTTATGAAGACAGGTGCATGATAATAATGATACTCACCCTTCTTAGAGGATAAAATACTTACAAAGACAGGTGCATGATACTAATGATAGTCACCCTTCTTGGGGTATAAAATACTTACGAAGACAGTTTCAGAGAAAAGTCTCAAACTTTAGCAATCTTGTAACTCTCTTTACTGTCCAGCATACTTGATGGTACAGTAATGTGGCAGTCCAAACATGTGGTCTGAGTTACTTCTCAGTCCTATAATCTGGGTATAAATCTTATACAGTACGTACCTTTCCACTGTCCATTTTGTTACTACTAAGAAAACTAAGCCAAGGGTGGACAGGCTGATCATTTCTAATAGTTGCTAACCTCTTTCATAAGATACCTATTAATCTTGCAATGCTAAGACAGTTCCTAACAGAAACAACGAGGCTCAGAGCACAGATCTCCTAATTTTTAGCATTAATTTCAGCATACTGTAGATTCACTTGATGCTAACTTTTCTTTTTTTTTTTTTTACAGGAATCTCACAGAAGCAAATTAACAACAATAACAAAAGTAAGTCCGATCTATATAATTCCAGATTTCGCTTTCAGCCTTATACCTCTAAAATCATGAAAGACCACTCTAGTACTTGTTTAATTTCTCCCAAATGGCTTAACTTTGGATGACTGCCACCCATTCCGCATATCAAATTTCTTGATATGTTCTGCAGTAAGCACATTTGTTCTATAATTTGTTCTATAAAGCCAACTCTCTTATATGCTGCTCCTATCCTAACAATCTCAAATGGTACTCAAAGAAAGAAACTTGCCTCCTGTACAATAAAATAGCTAAATTTGCCACCAATCTTCCCTCATAGGACCCACCATTGTCATAGCTTAAAGCAATTAAACTGCCTTGAACTATACAACTTCTTAACATATTTACAGCTCACAAACGTATTCATCATCCAGAAAAATGCCCTTCACTACAAAACGTATTACTGACCTACTGTCCAGAAAGGGACCTCCACTCTAGTAAGAGAGTCTTATTACTTACAAATAACTCAAATAATATCGCAGGAGGCTTGCTCTACTCCCAATACATTGCTAAACTCTAGAATAGTATCCCCATACAAATAAAACTCTGACAAATTCTGTAGTTTTAAACCATTTCTTAAACTACATCTTAACCAGTCCTGGTCCTGCACATGCTCATCACAAGCTTAAGACTTTGTGTTCACTGTACGATACTCTCCAAATACTCTTCTTAAACAGAATACTCCCAACCTCTCATTCAAACGACACAACAATTTTTATATATAACTGCTGCATATATAATCCACTAAGCTACACATGGGCTTTCTCTTCAGTACCTTCCACCTCTGTAAAATCTTAGAATGTATAAGTGTACTCATCTACTGAATAAACAGACTAGATTCTACTTAACATTTGCAAAGACACAGCAACTTTGATTTGAGTGTTTTGTTAATATATATATATATATATATATATATATATATATATATATATATATATATATATTCTGGTTCTTTGAACTAAGTTTTGTTTTGTTTTGTTACTGCATTTGCAAAGACTTACCATCAGTGTTTTCTGAGGACATTTAATGGCCTCAGAAGTGTTCAGCATCCCAAAACAGGAGTTAGTACACTCCAGTATTGCGGACTGATATTTCCAGAGTGGCTTTTTAAGGCTACACAATGTAAGAAATTAATCAGATCCAGGACATCCTTGAACACAAATTCCTGTTGTCGGTGTTGTCTCATATCTCTCAACCCTACAGATTTTCACAGAATGTTCAGATTTTTGCCTCATATTTTGGTCCATTTTTCATAAAATTGTGGTTTTCTGGCAAGTTAGTGGCAAATAAAGATTGAAGCTAGAAAATAATAACAAACATTTGAGTTTCATATTTCATACCCTTTTGAAAATTCATGCTAATGCAAAGCCTGCTATTCTATCAACTTTCTAACTTTATTAGAGCAATATTTAAAAATCGTCCCTAATTTTGGGCTTTTGTCCCACTTTAGTTATGCTTTTGCCCAGATTTCTTGCACTAAGAGGTTGAGAGGTATGTGTTGTCTATTTTTCTACAGTGCTTGGGGGGAGTTGTTGTTAAAGTAATACCCAACATTTCCAACAGCTGATGGAGAGAGAGAAATGAGCGCTTGGACATGGTGTGGATCATGAGTGGCACATGTTGGATGCATGTTTTACGACTAGACCCCAATTTTATATCCTGCTTAAAATTCAAGGAAGTGGAAGTGGAGGAGGAGGAGAAGGAATCCATTATAAATCAGTAGAGAGCTGTGAGATAAGCAACTGGGATGCGAGTGCCAGGTTTTACATCTGACAGGTTACCAGGTCACCCAGGGCTGGTCCACCCCCCCCCCCCATGGTGCATATAGAAGCAGATGCACAAGACAATACAAACTGATGGAGATGGAGAGTTTAACCAACAAGTGGTATTTGTATTTGCTTCCACACTGGGACCCTGCATGTAATACTCATGTGCTCCAGCCTTTAGTGTTACAACCTTTGCACCCTGAAACAGAGCTTCATAGACCTAATCTCATAGATGTGAAACACTATCAAGACTACGTGCAGACAACTAAAGTCTCAGCCACATGGACCATCACCTAAGTGATGTGGGAATCTGGATCTGCAGCTGCCTTAGACTGTAGGCTGTTATGCCAGGTTTCATGGGCTAGAAGCCTTGGGTTTAGCAGACATAATTCACCTAGATGGCATGTCTGCCTACAGGAGGGGTAGTATCCTCACTGGCATTTCCTTTGCAAATAGGATATCCAACATGACCCTGGAAAGCATGCAGAGAATGCATGTAAATAATAGTTTTGACCATGTACACCACATGACCAGTAACAAATCTCTCCTCATCCACTGTCCTTAGAGTTTATTCCTGATTTTTGTGAAATATTGGTAATGGTTACAAAACGCCATAGTAAACAATGAAGAATTCTCAAAATCAAGAGCAATCATACAACATTGTTGGAATCACTATAGCAGCCTCTAAAATAACTACATAGTAAGGCTCAACTATGCTGCAGTACAACACTAACAGTTATGTAAGACTACTAGAATCTGGTAATTCTAAGAAGTCTACATAAAAAGCAATATATAAAATGATAAACACATTATTAATATATGCAGGAGGCAGCTGATATGTACCTTCTGTTTTGATAGGTTAGATTGCTTGCACTAGCACTCCTGATGATCACTGTACCTGTACCAGACATGGCCCACAGCACAGTGGATTGTAATTCTTAGCATCAAGTCGGTTTTAAGGTCTGCCCATGCACCAGTGTTTTATGTTGACCAGCACTATCCATGAAGAGTCCCATGCACCAGTGTTTTACATTGACCAGCACTAACCATGAGGAGTCCCATGCACCAGTGTTTTACATTGACCAGCACTATCCATGAGGGGTCCCATACACCAGTGTTTTATATTGACCAGCGCTATCCATGAGGAGTCCCATGCACCAGTGTTTTATATTGACCAGCACTATCCATGAAGAATCCCATGCACCATTGTTTTATATTGACCAGCACTATCCATGAGGAGTCCCATGCACCAGTGTTTTATATTGACCAGCACTATCCATGAGGAGTCCCATGCATCAGTGTTTTATATTGATGAGCACTATCCATGAGGAGTCCCATGCACCAGTGTTTTGTATTGACCAGCACTATCCATGAGGGTTCCCATGCTCCAGTGTTTTATATTGACCAGCACTATCCATGAGAGGTCCAATGCACCAGTGTTTTATATTGACCAGCACTATCCATAAGGAATCCCATGCACCAGTGTTTTACATTGACCAGCACTATCCATGAGGAGTCCCATGCACCAAAGTTTATATTGACCAGCACTATCCATGAGGAGTCCCATGCAGCAGTGTTTTATATTGACCAGCATTATCCATGAGGAGTCCCATGTACCACTGTTTTATATTGACCAGCACTATCCATGAGGAGTCCCATGCACCAGTGTTTTATATTGACCAGCACTATCCATGAGGAGTCCCATGCACCAGTGTTTTATATTGACCAGCACTATCCATGAGGAGTCCCATGCACCAGTGTTTTATATTGACCAGCACTATCCATAAGGAATCCCATGCACCAGTGTTTTATATTGACCAGCATTATCCATGAGGAGTCCCATGTACCACTGTTTTATATTGACCAGCACTATCCATGAGAAGTCCCATGCACCACTGTTTTATATTGACCAGCACTATCCATGAGGAGTCCCATGCACCAGTGTTTTTTTATTTACCAGCACTATCCATGAGGAGTCCCATGCACCAGTGTTTTATATTGACCAGCACTATCCATGAGGAGTCCCATGCACCAGTGTTTTATATTGACCAGCACTATCCATGAGGAGTCTGTCCTCATAACTCTGAAAGTAGCATAGCAGGATTAGCGTTTGTTGCTTTAACCAGACACCCCACTCCTTTTAGTGACAATATGTTATTCTGCATGATATATTACAGTTTGCACTTGCATGCATATGTCATTGCATCTAATGCCTGGCTTCAAAGAATTCCATAAAAAATTGTTAGAAGATTTTGCACTGCTCATATTTAAATATCAGTTTACTTTCCCAGTTTGTTGCTTGCCTCATCTCTATCCCTTTTATATAGCTTTCTTTTCTGATATCTGTACAGTACTGGAATATGCTTAAAAATAACCATTGTTACAATCACTGCAAATGGCCAGTATATAAAAATAAATAAACAAACAAAGTGTATCACTCAGGTATGCATCTTTGAAAATGTACTGGCAAATTTATACAATCCCTGTCATATCTGAGGTGAAATGCTTCACAGAAGCAGCCTGCCTGTTGTTAATTCAGCAAACTGAAATTAAATTTAATTTAACCTCACTTCTACTTCTCTGCTCAGTATTCACGTCATGTAGTGTGCATGATAAGGGAGGTGTGGCAGTTTTATCTAAGACAAAAACTAAGAAAACTGGGGCAAGATATAAATTACAAGAATGGCAAAATGTGTCTTTTAGTAGGTTCAGATTAGTACAGCCTGAACCTGTGTTCCATGTTTTATTAAGTAGCATAGGAGTAACAGACTTTTACAGATAATATATGCTTTAGTGTCTTAGCTGACTAAAATGATATTATCTGAAGCTGAAAACTACATGAATTAAGTCATTTTTCAAAACTTTTCAGAAGTGTGTGCACTGCTTTTATAGTGGTCTTGAAGGGCTTCTGACTTTTGGAATTTAAATTCATGATCTTTTATCAGTGATACAACATAATCATGTATTGCCTTTAGCGCTACCGCTCCTCAAAGATGTATGACTCCATTCATCTCTCTGAATGTAGCACTGCTTACACAAATTATCTTTTGCTGATTAGGATAAATAGTTTCCCAGTTTTTCTCCTGGAAATCAATCCAGCTACATTTAGCTTTATAACTACAGAGCTGTAGGGAGATCCTGTCTGACTGGGGATACATTTTGCACTTCCTTTAGCTACAGACAGGAGAAAGTGAGGGTCATTGATTCACCTCAAGGATAAAATAGGCAGAATAAAATAAACTGGCTAGCATGCTGGCCTCGTTTCCAATGGGAGGAGCATGAACATTGCAACATAATCAATCTACTGGTGCATTTTAAAATCAATGCACTGCGTAATTAGAGCACTCCAAGGGTATAGCAATTTTCTACACTGTTTTACAGGATGCTTGAAGGCTAAACAATTGACAGGCCTTACAGCTTTAACAGCAGGCCTGACCACTACAGGGCCATCACATACACTATTCATATTCTGTGCATGAGACTGGGCTGATGTAAAAATGTTAAAGCAAATTTTTTCACAGAGCCAATCAAAACACATCAGAAAGTAAAATGAAGGTTAGTAAATTCAAACTTTGAAAAAAATGTGCCAGGCATCTGTGTAGCATTTAAAGTGCAATTATAAGATGAATCTTCGTTTAGTTTATATGACCATAGCAGGAATCAAACCAGGGATTGCAAGTCCTGTAAAATAATACTAAGTAGGTAATAATCCAGCTAAAAATAAATTTCACCTTAAGAAAATGCATTTGGTGCAGCTTTAGACCAAAAATCCTAAAAGCTAGACATGCGTTGACCATCTGTAATTCTCTTGTTTATTAATCTGTTCATAGGTCTAAATCCTGCAAGCCAATTAGATGCACCACTGCAGATTTAATGATGGGCAGCAGGCTGTGTCCACATCACAGAGTAGAAAACCATTTGGCATTCTTTTCCATTTCTTTTATATTTTGTCTTTTCAGTTTTGAAGCCAAGACAATGTACTTCTCATCATACTAGAAGACTGATTTATGGAAGCTTCAGTAGCAGTAAGACTAGAAGATGGAGGGAGTCTCCCACATTATGATGTCTTTATATCTTTTGATTCACATTGCCTTCAGTGCAGCTTTGTATCACTTCCCATACCCAAAGCAGGACATTTGCCTGGGACCAAGCATGGAATACAAAACATGATTTGGAAATCCAGAACACATGAACTTATCATCCATAAGCACACTTCATCTTCTTTGATGCTATACGCACAATCACAGACATCCACTTATTCAAATGGTCGTACAAAATACTGTATGAAATACATTGTAAGTGATCAGACTATTGTGGATACACACACACACACACACACACACACACACACACACACACACACACACACACACACACACACACACACACACACACACACACACACACACACACACATACATACATACACACACACCCCCACACACCCCCACACACACACACACACACACACACACACACACACACACACACACATGCATGCACTTGCGCAGACACACACACACACACACACACACACACACACACACACACACACACACACACACACACACACACACACACACACACACCATGATGTTGATTTTAAAGTTCAAACTGATCTGTTAAAAAGATGTTTTACCAAATAAATTATTCACCTTCACTAGTACAAAATATTTGAAGTGGCATCTCGTAGATACTCTAAATATATACCTATTCTGATTTATGGTTTTGTTGATTCTAAGAAAAAGAATACTGACAAGTGCCTTAGTTTCCCACTGCCTATTTCAAGAGATATCTCTTATTAGACAGATTATCACAAATAACTGGAATTTAGTATCTAATTCACAATACATGACAGGCATATTTGGTACAGCTCCATCTTTTTCATTCAAGAGAACTAAATCTATTCGTATGCATTTAGAGAATAGAGATTCACAGTTTCTTGTTGTACCTACGTAAGTGCTACATCTGTAGTATATCCTGCTGTGGGTTCAGCAGGTCATTGTTTTTACGTAGGTAAGTACTACATCTGTAGTATATCCTGCTGTGTGGACAGCCCGTAATTGTTTTTACATAGGTAAGTACTACATCTGTAGTATATGCTGCTGTGTGTCCAGCAGGTAATTGTTTTACATAGGTAAGTACTACATCTGTAGTATATGCTGCTGTGTGCTCAGCAGGCAATTGTTTTACATAGGTAAGTACTACATCTGTAGTATATGCTGCTGTGTGTCCAGCAGGTAATTGTTTTTACATAGGTAAGTACTACATCTGTAGTATATCCTGCTGTGTGCTCAGCAGGTAATTGTTTTACATAGGTAAGTACTACATCTGTAGTATATGCTGCTGTGTGCTCAGCAGGTAATTGTTTTACATAGGTAAGTACTACATCTGTAGTATATGCTGCTGTGTGTTCAGCAGGTAATTGTTTTACATAGGTAAGTAGTACATCTGTAGTATATGCTGCTGTGTGCTCAGCAGGTAATTGTTTTTACGTAGGTAAGTACTACATCTGTAGTATATGCTGCTGTGTGTTCTGCAGGTAATTGTTTTGCATAGTTAAGTATTACATCTGTAGTATATGCTGCTGTGTGTCCAGCAGGTAATTGTTTTACATAGGTAAGTACTACATCTGTAGTATATGCTGCTGTGTGCTCAGCAGGTAATTGTTTTTACGTAGGTAAGTACTACATCTGTAGTATATGCTGCTGTGTGTTCTGCAGGTAATTGTTTTGCATAGTTAAGTATTACATCTGTAGTATATGCTGCTGTGTGTCAAGCAGGTAATTGTTTTACATAGGTAAGTACTACATCTGTAGTATATGCTGCTGTGTGCTCAGCAGGTCATTGTTTTTACGTAGGTAAGTACTACATCTGTAGTATATCCTGCTGTGTGGACAGCCCGTAATTGTTTTTACATAGGTAAGTACTACATCTGTAGTATATGCTGCTGTGTGTCCAGCAGGTAATTGTTTTACATAGGTAAGTACTACATTTGTAGTATATGCTGCTGTGTGCTCAGCAGGCAATTGTTTTACATAGGTAAGTACTATATCTGTAGTATATGCTGCTGTGTATCCAGCAGGTAATTGTTTTTACATAGGTAAGTACTACATCTGTAGTATATCCTGCTGTGTGCTCAGCAGGTAATTGTTTTACATAGGTAAGTACTACATCTGTAGTATATGCTGCTGTGTGCTCAGCAGGTAATTGTTTTACATAGATAAGTACTACATCTGTAGTATATGCTGCTGTGTGTTCAGCAGGTAATTGTTTTACATAGGTAAGTACTACATCTGTAGTATATGCTGCTGTGTGCTCAGCAGGTAATTGTTTTTACATAGGTAAGTACTACATCTGTAGTATATGCTGCTGTGTGTTCTGCAGGTAATTGTTTTGCATAGGTAAGTATTACATCTGTAGTATATCCTGCTGTGTGTCCAGCAGGTAATTGTTTTACGTAGGTAAGTACCACATCTGTAGTATATGCTACTGTGTGTCCAGCAGGTAATTGTTTTTACATAGGTAAGTACTACATCTATAGTATATGCTGCTATGTGATCAGCAGGTAATTGTTTTTACATAGGTAAGTACTACATCTGTAGTATATCCTGCTGTGTGTCCAGCCCGTAATTGTTTTTACATAGGTAAGTACTACATCTGTAGTATATGCTGCTGTGTGTCCAGCAGGTAATTGTTTTTACGTAGGTAAGTACATCTGTAGTATATCCTGCTGTGTGTCCAGCAGGTAATTGTTTTTATGTAGGTAAGTACTACATCTGTATTATATGCTGCTGTGTGTTCAGGAGGTAATTGTTTTACATAGGTAAGTACTACATCTGTAGTATATGCTGCTGTGTGCTCAGCAGGTAATTGTTTTTACGTAGGTAAGTACTACATCTGTAGTATATGCTGCTGTGTGTTCAGCAGGTAATTGTTTTACATAGGTAAGTATTACATCTGTAGTATATCCTGCTGTGTGTCCAGCAGGTAATTGTTTTATGTAGGTAAGTGCTACATCTGTAGTATATGCTGCTGTGTGTTCAGCAGGTAATTGTTTTACATAGGAAAGTGCTACATCTGTAGTATATCCTGCTGTGTGTCCAGCAGGTAATTGTTTTTACATAGGTAAGTACTACATCTGTAGTATATGCTACTGTGTGCCCAGCAGGTAATTGTTTTTACATAGGTAAGTACTACATCTATAGTATATGCTGCTGTGTGATCAGCAGGTAATTGTTTTTACGTAGGTAAGTACTACATCTGTAGTATATGCTGCTGTGTGCTCAGCAGGTAATTGTTTTTATGTAGGTAAGTACTACATCTGTAGTATATGCTGCTGTGTGTTCAGCAGGTAATTGTTTTACATAGGTAAGTACTACATCTGTAGTATATGCTGCTCTGTGCTCAGCAGGTAATTGTTTTTACGTAGATAAGTACTACATCTGTAGTATATGCTGCTGTGTGTTCTGCAGGTAATTGTTTTGCATAGGTAAGTATTACATCTGCAGTATATCCTGCTGTGTGCTCAGCAGGTAATTGTTTTTACATAGCTAAGTATTACATCTGTAGTATATCCTGCTGTGTGTCCAGCAGGTATTTGTTTTATGTAGGTAAGTGCTACATCTGTAGTATATGCTGCTGTGTGTTCAGCAGGTAATTGTTTTACATAGGTAAGTGCTACATCTGTAGTATATCCTGCTGTGTGTCCAGCAGGTAATTGTTTTTACATAGGTAAGTACTACGTCTGTAGTATATGCTACTGTGTGCCCAGCAGGTAATTGTTTTTACATAGGTAAGTACTACATCTATAGTATATGCTGCTGTGTGATCAGCAGGTAATTGATTTTACGTAGGTAAGTACTACATCTGTAGTATATGCTGCTCTGTGCTCAGCAGGTAATTGTTTTTACGTAGATAAGTACTACATCTGTAGTATATGCTGCTGTGTGTTCTGCAGGTAATTGTTTTGCATAGGTAAGTATTACATCTGTAGTATAGCCTGCTGTGTGTCCAGCAGGTAATTGTTTTACGTAGGTAAGTACTACATCTGTAGTATATGCTGCTGTGTGTAGAGCAGGTAATTGTTTTACATAGGTAAGTGCTACATCTGTAGTATATCCTGCTGTGTGTCCAGCCCGTAATTGTTTTTACATAGGTAAGTACTACATCTGTAGTATATGCTGCTGTGTGTCCAGAAGGTAATTGTTTTTATGTAGGTAAGTACATCTATAGTATATGCTGCTGTGTGTTCAGCAGGTAATTGTTTTTACGTAGGTAAGTACTACATCTGTAGTATATGCTGCTGTGTGCTCAGCAGGTAATTGTTTTTTCGTAGGTAAGTACTACATCTGTAGTATATGCTGCTGTGTGTTCAGCAGGTAATTGTTTTACATAGGTAAGTACTACATCTGTAGTATATGCTGCTGTGTGTCCAGCAGGTAATTGTTTTTACGTAGGTAAGTACTACATCTGTAGTATATGCTGCTGTGTGCTCAGCAGATAATTGTTTTTACGTAGGTAAGTACTACATCTGTACTATATGCTGCTGTGTGTTCAGCAGGTAATTGTTTTACATAGGTAAGTACTACATCTGTAGTATATGCTGCTGTGTGTTCAGCAGGTAATTGCTTTACATAGGTAAGTACTACATCTGTAGTATATGCTGCTGTGTGTCCAGCAGGTAATTGTTTTACATAGGTAAGTACTAAATCTGTAGTATATGCTGCTGTGTGCTCAGCAGGTAATTGTTTTTACATAGGTAAGTACTATGCCTGTAGTATATCCTGCTCTGTGCTCAGCAGATAATTGTTTTACATAGGAAAGTACTACATCTGTAGTATATGCTGCTGTGTGTTCAGCAGGTATTTGTTTTTACATAGGTAAGTATTACATCTGTAGTATATCCTGCTGTGTGCTCACCAGGTAATTGTTTTACATAGGTAAGTACTACATCTGTAGTATATGCTGCTTTGTGTCCAGCAGGTAATTGTTTTTACGTAGGTAAGTACTACATCTGTGGTATATGCTGCTGTGCATTCAGCAGGTAATTGTTTTTACATAGGTAAGTATTACATCTGTAGTATATCCTGCTGTGTGCTCAGCAGGTAATTGTTTTACATAGGTAAGTACTACATCTGTAGTATATGCTGCTGTGTGTCCAGCAGGTAATTGTTTTTACATAGGTAAGTATGACATCTGTAGTATATGCTGCTGTGTGTTCAGCAGGTAATTGTTTTTACGTAGGTAAGTATTACATCTGTAGTATATCCTGCTGTGTGTCCAGTAGGTAATTGTTTTTACATAGCTAAGTACTACATCTGTAGTATATCCTGATGTGTGTCCAGCAGGTAATTGTTTTTACGTAGGTAAGTACTACATCTCTAGTATATGCTGCTGTGTGCTCAGCAAGTAATTGTTTTTACATAGGTAAGTACTACGTCTGTAGTATATCCTGCTGTGTGTCCAGCAGGTTATTGTTTTACATAGGTAAGTACTACATCTGTAGTATATGCTGCTGTGTGCTCAGCAGGTAATTGTTTTTACGTAGGTAAGTACTATGCCTGTAGTATATCCTGCTGTGTGCTCAGCAGGTAATTGTTTTACATAGGTAAGTACTACATCTGTAGTATATGCTGCTGTGTGTCCAGCAGGTAATTGTTTTTACATAGGTAAGTATGACATCTGTAGTATATGCTGCTGTGTGTTCAGCAGGTAATTGTTTTTACGTAGGTAAGTATTACATCTGTAGTATATCCTGCTGTGTGTCCAGCAGGTAATTGTTTTACGTAGGTAAGTACTACATCTGTAGTATATGCTGCTGTGTGTTCAGCAGGTAATTGTTTTTACATATGTAAGTATTACATCTGTAGTATATCCTGCTGTGTGCTCAGCAGGTAATTGTTTTACATAGGTAAGTACTACATCTGTAGTATATGCTGCTGTGTGTCCAGCAGGTAATTGTTTTTACATAGGTAAGTATGACATCTGTAGTATATGCTGCTGTGTGTTCAGCAGGTAATTGTTTTTACGTAGGTAAGTATTACATCTGTAGTATATCCTGCTGTGTGTCCAGCAGGTAATTGTTTTTACGTAGGTAAGTACTACATCTGTAGTATATGCTGCTGTGTGTTCAGCAGGTAATTGTTTTTACATAGGTAAGTATTACATCTGTAGTATATCCTGCTGTGTGCTCAGCAGGTAATTGTTTTTACATAGCTAAGTACTACATCTGTAGTATATCCTGCTGTGTGTCCAGCAGGTAATTGTTTTTACGTAGGTAAGTACTACATCTGTAGTATATGCTGCTGTGTGCTCAGCAGGTAATTGTTTTTACGTATATAAGTACTACATCTGTAGTATATCCTGCTGTGTGCTCAGCAGGTAATTGTTTTTACATAGCTAAGTACTACATCTGTAGTATATCCTGCTGTGTGTCCAGCACGTAATTGTTTTTACATAGCTAAGTAATACATCTGTAGTATATCCTGCTGTGTGTTCAGCAGGTAATTGTTTTACATAGGTAAGTGCTACATCTGTAGTATATGCTGCTGTGTGCTCAGCAGGTAATTGTGTTTACATAGGTAAGTACTACGTCTGTAGTATATGCTGCTGTGTGCTCAGCAGGTAATTGTTTTTACATAGGTGAGTGCTACATCTGTAGTATATCCTGCTGTGTGTCCAGCAGGTAAATGTTTTTACATATGTATGTACTACATCTGTAGTATATGTTGCTGTGTGTTCAGCAGGTAATTGTTTTACATAGGTAAGTACTACATCTGTAGTATATGTTGCTCTGTGCTCAACAGGTAATTGTGTTTACATAGGTAAGTACTACATCTGTATTATATGCTGCTGTGTGTTCAGCAGGTAATTGTTTTACATAGGTAAGTACTACATCTGTAGTATATGCTGCTGTGTGTGTTCAGCAGGTAATTGTTTTTACATAGCTAATACATCCAGAAAACTCTCAGATAGAGTTAAAGCACATTTAGCTGCCATTAGACATTTGATTACCAAAAATGCCTTAGCTAAAGACTTCTTTCTGTAATGGTTCATTTAAATTTTTAATTCTTGAACAAGTAGATCCATTTTTTGGTGACACAGATGTTTTTTCTTGAGCTGAGAGAACTCAAGTGGCAGCTTCTGCTATGTGCAGATATGTCACCTGGTTTAAATGAATCAATTGACATTAAATGTGCACTAAAACTGTACAGATAAATCTCAGCATATGCATAATCTATACATACTACACAGCTCATTAATATTTTGTTGGTGTTGTTTGTCTTTCGACTTTTCCATGTAAGGGGTCGCCACAGCAGAACTCCGGTCTGCTAATGATTGGCAGTAGATTTTTTTACGAAATGCCGAGGTGCCAGCTCGATGCCCAACTTTCAACGAAGGCACGCCCATTTATGCACGCATGTCTTTTGAACGCTACCCAACCGCAGAGAGGACATGCAGACTCCATATGTATTACATGTGTATATCTACTGTCATTGCTAGTTATGAAAAACCACTACACAGCTTATAAATATGTATGATATGTATATATCTACACTTGTACTGCTCTTTTTGTAAAATCACTGTTCATCTCATTGGGTAATTTATATAACTATCACAGCAGTGCTGCTGCCCTGTTATTGGTTATTGTCTTCTCACGTGATACTTTTTAAATATGTAACATTCACTCTAAAGTTTTGCATTGTCATTCTGAAGAAGTTCTTGTAATCATAATAGAACGAAAGCTTAATTGAATCTATCCTGAGCCTCAGTGTTTTTATTTATTTCACAGTCAGATTGTTATTTCACTGCAGTTTACTGAAGTTTATTGTGTTATAGTATTACTCCTTCATAGCAGCAGTTATTAGTGTGTATATATATATATATATATATATATATATATATATATATATATATATAAATGTATACTTTTTTCTCTAAAGTCTTTGTTTCATAGTTTCATAGTATAGTACTAGGCTATCTGCCCTGGGGCATTTGTAAGCCTAGCCATAGTGATGTGGCTTTTGCCACCCCATGAAATTGTACAAAAAATGTACAGAATAAATTTAGAATACTGTGACTCTGTCTAGTAGTGACACAATGAAGGTCCCCTTGTATAATAGAATTAGTTTACTGTGCCCCTGTCTAGCAGTGCACAGATGTGACCCCTGGGGTAAACTTACGATCTCCCATCCACTCATCAAGATTTCTCTTGAAGAGAGTCAGTGAGGGGCTCTGCCTAATATGAACTGGTATCTTGTTCCAAAGCATGGGAAGCCTCTGGGTTATGAATCTATCCCTCCAGCATGTCCTATTCATACTTGTGCCAAGGTTTAAGTCTTTAGCTCTCGTGGTCCTGATGGATTTGGATTTTTTGAGGTGGAGCATGTCCATCAGATCCTGATTGGACATGGCCTTGTATGTCAGGCAGAGATCACCTCTGAGCAGGTGGTATGCTACTGAATAGAGCTGAAGTTTCTTTTGCCTGGCAGAATAAGACATATGTTGGAGACCCTTGATCCTCTTGGTGAGGCACATTTGTGGTCTCTCCAGCTGTTGCAAATGCCGGGTGAGGTACATACCAAATGGGGCATTGTACTCAATCATGGATCTGATGAGGGAGGAATATAGGGGTACAATGACATCCTTGGATCTGGATGTGAATACCTTCATGATGAGGTGTGCAAGGTAGAATCTTTTTCTAACCACTTTGGCAACGTGGGTGTCAAATGAGAGGTCGCTGTCGACTTGGGTCCCTAGGTCTCTGATTACTTTTTCCGTACTCAGTGGATTGCTGTCTATGTGATAATTTGTGGGTACTTTGTTTTTCCCAAAGGGGATGACTATACATTTTTTGGCATTTAGTTTAAGGCCGTGACTCCGGCACCAGTTGTCCGTTTCTGTGAGGCCTTTTTGTAGGATGTATGTGTCTGCTGGTGTATCGACTATGGTGCCTAGTTTGCAGTCATCTGAACTTTGTCAGCCACAGCCCTCCCATGTTTGCTTTAACATCTGAGAAATAAATGCCGAACAAGAGGGGTCCCAGGACAGATCCCTGTGGGACACCACTTGTGACTGGCTTTGAGTCTGACATTGCTCCAGCGATTTTAACTTTATGGGTTCTGTCCTTTAGCCAGTTTGCAACCCATCTAGTGACATAAGGGTTTACTTTTAAGCTGTTGAGCTTATCTATGATGCCTGAGTGGGGTATTGTGTCGAAGGCCTTAGCCAAGTCCAGGTATGCTGTATGGACTGCTTTGCCCTCATCAATGGCTCTAGTGACTGTTTCAAAAAAGTCAACCAGGTTTAAAAGGCAGGATCTGCCCTTTACAAAGCCGAACTGGGTGGGGTCAAGTGTCTGTAGGTCCCCTATGTATCTGTTTATGAGTTCCATAATGATTCTTTCCATAGCTTTGCAGATCAGCTGGTTAAGCTTATGGGGCGGTAGTTTCCAGGGTCTGTAGAGGCACCCCCCTTGTGGAGTGGGACCACTGTTGCTGTACGCCAGTGTTCAGGTACATATCCCAAAGTAAGGCTAAGGTTAAATAGCATTTTTATGTGTGGGTTTAGCTCCTCTTGGAGTTCACGTAACAAGCAACCCGGGATACTGTCAGGTCCCATTGATGCTGTGTTTTTTGCTTTGTTTAGGGCGGTTCTCACTTGGACATCTGAGATGACAGTAAGATTACATTCAGCTGGGATAAATATTTCTTCTTTTGGGGGTGAAGGAGGGGAGAAATTTGCACTGAACCTGTCAGTCAGAATGTTGGCAATATCTGTGGGTTCAGTGTATTTTTTGTTGTTGTGAACCAACTCTGAGCATATCTGAGGGTTTCCGCCCAGGTTTCTAACATAGCTGAAGAAGGCTCTGTGGTTATCTTTCGTGTCCTTAGCGATTTTTCTCTCAAAGTTGGCCTTGGATGTTTTTATGAGAGAACGTAGTTTTCTGCTAATGTTGATCAGAGATGTCTTCCCTTCATGGGATTTTGCTCTGACGTGCAGTAGCTTCCTTCTTTTGTTATACAATTTGTTTATGGCTGAGGTCCACCAGACAGGACGCTTACCTTTGGTGGAGAGGGACTTGGATTTGTTTGGGATTGCATGATCCATGCATTCTTGGAGATGTCCATAGAAAGC
>NC_056746.1:1356002811-1356132811 GCF_019279795.1 Protopterus annectens | reverse complement strand
AAGATTTGCAAGCTATAGAAGGATCATTGGAATTTGTAAAAAAACACAAAGACACTGAAACAAAGAACTGATGTAATTCCTTTTGTCAGCCAGCATTGGTTTTGCAATTACTCTAGCTTTAGAGCTAGCATGAGCCCTTGTTCAGGAGTTATTAAGTTACTGAAGTTAGATAAATTCCTTAAATATTCACTTGTCTCTAGAAAGGGAAGTACATTATTTATTTGTAGTAGGATAAAAAAGAAACTTGAAAACATGCCCTATGTAAAAAAAAATTGCAGCTCAAATTTTTCATATTACCTAGGTCTGAGCTGCACATTTCTTTTTCCACACTGGAATTTTTCAAGTTTCTTTTTCAGCCATTTGGAAATAAAAACATAAGCAAATGATCACAGGAACAACTGGAGGTTTATCCATATACACCTTTAAGAAGACACATTTAAAAGTTCTTATCATGCATTATGGTTCATAGGTTCATAGGTAGGTACTAGGCTATCAGCACTAGGGCCTATACAAACCTAGCCAAAAAGGTACCCTGGCTTTCGCGACCCAAGAAAACTATTTTCCTGTGCCCCTGTCGAACAGAGCTACAGAGGTGATCCCTGGGGTGAATTTCCTGTTTCCCATCCAATCATCAAGACTTTTCTTGAAGAGTGCTAATGAGGAGCTTTGTTTGATATAGATAAGTAGTTTGTACCAGAGTTTGGAAAGTCTCTGGGACAGGACTCTATCCCTCCAGCATGTTCTGTTTATTGTGGTGACAAGGTTTAGGTCCCTAGAGCGTGTAGCTCAGAGGGATGGGGATTTCTTTAAATGGAGCATGTCCAACAGCTCTGGGTCTGATATAGCTTTGTATGTAAGGCAGAGATCACCTCTGAGTAGGTGATATGCAATGGAGTAAAGCTCAAGTTTTTTGAGACAGTTTGCATAGGGCATCTGTTTGAGACCAGTAATCCACTTTGTGAGGTATTTCTGCGGCCTTTCCAGTTGTAGATGTCTTGTGAGGTACATACCAACAGGAGCATTGCACTCTACAATGGGTCTAATGAGTGATGAGTAGAGGGGAACAATGACCTCTTTTTTCCTGGATGAGCACCCTTTTATGATGAGGTGTACCATGTAGAGGGGTTTCCTTACTACTGTGGTGATGTGATTATCAAAGGAGAGACTACTGTCCACCTGTGTCCCAAGGTTTCTTATCACACTTTCGGTGTTAAGTAGACTACCACCTATGTGGTAGCTCATGGGTACAGAGGTTTGACCAAAGGGAATGACAATGCACTTTTTGGCATTGAACTTGAGGCCATGGCTTTAACACCAGGCATTTGTCTCAGTGAGGCCCTTTTGTAGGATGTCCACATCATTAGGAGTTGCAATTATGGCTCCTAGTTTGCAGTCATCTGCGAACTTCATTAGCCAAAGACCTGTGTTAGCCTGTATGTCAGAAAAGTAGATACCAAACAGGACAGGACCCAGGACTGAACCCTGTGGTACTCCACTTGTCACTGGTCTGAAGTCGGATTTGGAGTCTGCTATTTTCACAGTGTGGGTTCTGTCAGTGAGTCAGTTGGTAACCCATCTTGTGACATAGGGAGTTATACCAAGTTTAGTGAGTTTATCTATATTTCCAGAGTAAGGGATGGTGTCAAAAGCCTTGGCGAGATCTAGATAGGCTTTGTGAACTACTTTACCATCGTCTATGGCTTTGGTGACTGCTTCAAAGAAGTCAATCAGGTTTAGGAGACATGCTCTGCCTTTTACAAAACCAAACTGGATGGGGTCCAGAGTTTGGAGATTACCAATGTCTTTGTTTATAAGTTCTATGATGATATGTTCCATGGCCTTGCCGACCAGGCTCATTAGGCTAATGGGGCAGTAGTTCCCGGGGTCCGTGGTGGCTCCCCCTTTGTGGTGTGGGATAACCGCTGCTGTGCACCATTCAATAGGCACAAAGCCTGAGGTTAGGCTATAATTGAACATGGTGCTTAGGTAGGGTGCCAGTTCATTCTGTAGTTCATGTAGAATGCAGCTTGGGATGTTGTCAGGTCCCATGGATGCTGTGTTCTTGGCTTTGGAGAGTGTGTTTTTTACCTGTGCAGCCATGATTACAGGAACTTTACATTCTTCCAGTATAGAGATGGGCCCTCTAGGGGGTGAGAGGGGGGTAAAGTTAGCACTGAACCTATCTGCCAGGATGTTGGCAATATCAGTTGGTTCTGTAGATTTAGTGCCATTGTGCTGTAACTCAGAGCAGATCTGAGTGTTGCCATTGAGATTCTTGACATAGCTATAGAATGCTTTGTGGTTGTCTTTAGAATCAGTGGCGATTTTGTTTTCATAACTAGCTTTGGAGGATTGTATGAGGAATTTCAGCTTCTTACTGAGGCTGACCAGGGAGTTCTTCCAGTCATGGGATTTTACTCTTTTTTGCAATAGTTTCTTCTGTTGTAGAGTTTGTTTATGGCAGGGGACCACCACATTGGCTTCCTTTTTTTGAGGATAGCATGATCCATGCACTCGTGTAAGTGCTTATAAAGTGCATTTGTGTAGGATTCAGCAGTCTTACCTCTATTGTCCATCTGCATGGGTGTCGTGACGTTTGCCATTTCTGTCTTAAGAAGCGTGAAGTTGGCTTTGGAGAAATTTTTACAGTGGTTTCCTTAATGGGGGGTGTAGTGTGGGGGCAGGATGTGGATGTCTAGGCTGATTAGCTTGTGGTCGATCTGACCAATGAAGAATTGACTTCTGGTGTGGAACACCGTTCGCCCATGTTGGTAATGACCAGGTCTAGGATATTTCTGCCCCTGGTGGGGGTGTGGATAAGTTGATCCAAGGTGTTGGAATTTATGAATTCCAGAAAATGTTGTGCAAAAGAGTTGATACATGAGTAGTTTTCCCAGTTAATGGTGGAGTAGTTGAAATCACCATTATTAAAGTGTTGGGTTGTACCCTAATATTTCCAGTGTATCAAGAAATGAGGAGTGGGAATCCTGGGGCATGGAGGCGGATCTGTAGCAAGTTGCAATTTGGATTGCGGTCTTTGCAAGAGTTAGTTGCACTTGGGTAATCTCAGATGCATTATGCTGAGCAACTAGCCTGGAGGTGTGGCTATCCTTAATGAATATGGACACACCTCCACCTTTAGTGTTTCGGTCCAGGTTAGGTGGCCGAAAGGAGTGGTATGAATTATAGCCTGGTAATGCAGGGGTGTTCTCTGGAGCCTTGAACCAGGTCTCTGTCACTACACAGATGTCAATGTTCTCCATTTTAAGGAGTGCCTTGAGTTAACGCATTTCGAGATTTAGACTTCTAGCATTGAGTAGCATTACCCTCAGATTTTGCTTGCTTGTACCTGTTATGGTGGTAAAGTTGTCATTTGAACCTTGCCTAAAAAAGGCACTATAGGGGTGGCAAGAACCTTAGCCAGTATCCAGAATCCCAAGGGCGACAGGTGCAGGCTATCTCTTGCAAAGCATCGTGGTCTGTCAATCATGTCATCCCAGGCATACAGATACTGGATCCCCTTAGAATGACACCATAAGCTTAGCCAATTTTTGAAGTCAATCATTTTGTCCTTGTACTGCGGTATCATTCTGGGTGATGGCAGGATGCTACTTAGGGCTAGGGTCATACCTGTCTGGGTTACAAGTCAAGATAACTCCTTAATGTCTCTTTTCATGTAGTTCAGGGAGGTAGGTCTCAGGTCATTCACACTAACATGGACAATGACAGAGTCATATTTGTACTTGTTGTAGAGTGACCTGAGTGCATGTGGTGGATCCTGGCACCCAACAGGCAACTGACAATAACAACTTTCTCCTTGTTTAGCCTGGTGAGTGGAACATCAGTGTGCCTAACTATAGAGTTACCTATGACTAGAGTGTTGGGTACATTGTTATGCCTTATGGGCTGTGATTGAGTGGCACACTTATTTTGTGGGCTATGTATCATTTGGGTTGTGTTGGAGGTTGCATGCATTTTTGCTTTGGAGGTCTCTCTTGCTTGAGCAGATTTTTATTGAGAGCCTCTGCAAATGTAGGTGTGTGTTTTGTGTTGCCATGTGTGTATTTTGGTGGTGTAGATTTTGAGAGACTATGTGATGAGTGTGGTGTGGTGCAAGTGTTTACCTTCTCCTCTTGACTGTCTAGTCCAGTCTTAGGTGAAGAGAACTTTGCTTCAAGTTTGGCTATATAAGTGCATCTCTCACAGGTTGTAGTGTTAGGTGGTAGGAGGAGAGGGTTGTCTGTGTACATGAGGCAATTGCTACATTGCCCCAAGATGCCCAGATTCATCAGGTAGACAGGAGAAAACTCCAGGAGCCGACCCTTAGACATGCCTGGATAGGTGTTTATTTATTAAGTACTAACATTGTTTTCCTCTAGACAAGTGAGGAAAGTTGAATGCTGTAGTAATTTGTAGATTATTTAGTGCTTACAATGAGTTCTGAACAGGTGCTGATCTCAAAGAAACAGATTTAAGTGCTAAAACTAAAAAACTGGCTCATTCTAAGGGAAAATTTGAAGAGCAGACTTTATGGCGCCAGGGATAGTTTAACCCTAGCTAAGTGGTGATGCATAACGTGTATTTTTTTTAATATAACAGTAGTAAATGAGCAAACTGATTTAAACAACGTAACCAATAAAAAGCTAAAAACTGAGCCCCGTTCCAGCAGTCTTCGATCAGACAAGTTTTAACTGCACACTCCTGCCACTAGGGTGCAGGGGAACCTTCTCCAAAAAAGATGGTCTGGATTAGTGCTCAAGTTATACAAACAAAGCTAGATTCAGCAGGTCTGAATTTAGTCTATGCTACAGCAAACAAGGCGAACCAATTTCAGAAAGAAATAGTTCAAATTAGCAGGAACAATAAGCCTTTAACCAGAAACTCCCAGCTCAGAAGGGCAGAATCTACCCTCTCCTCCCACATGAGTGCAGACCACAAACCTTCTTAATGTAAAATAACTGGCCTGAAGCCCAAGTGCTTAAACCAGAACTAATACACTTTTAGAATAACACTGAGCCTTCAAACAGCAATTCCCAATTTAGAAGGATGCATCTACATGTCCTTCCACAACAGTGCAGACCACAAACCTCCT
This sequence comes from Protopterus annectens, assembly GCF_019279795.1. Taxonomy (NCBI): domain Eukaryota; kingdom Metazoa; phylum Chordata; order Ceratodontiformes; family Protopteridae; genus Protopterus; species Protopterus annectens. Next base: position 1,356,127,719 of record NC_056746.1, on the reverse strand, counting down.
TAATGTAAAACAACTAGTCTGAAGCCCAAGTGCTTAAACCAAAAGGCTTAGAATAACAGTTACAATTTAATCAGGCTACTACCAAGCAGTAATAATTGCAGCAGAATAAATACAATTGAGTAATTTTAAGAAGACACAAAAGCAAAATAAAGTGCAAGGAGAGAGGAAGGAGGAACAGAGGTTAAGAACCTAAGGGGGTTGGCCTTCTCAAATGTTCTCTCTGTATTAAGTAGAGTGAACACCAGACTGGGAGGGGTGTCCCAGATCAAATTTACAGTAGGGGCGGGCAACTGCAAAGCCACCAACTATGACAACTCTACAAGAATAGGGTGGGAGGGAGGTGGGGGGAGCTTCAGGACAGATGAGAAACATAAAACAATGCCAGAAAATATCTAAAATAATTCAGTCAGGCAAACAATAATTCAGTCAGGCAAACAGTAATTCAGTCAGTCAAAATGAAGACAATGCAGAACTCCGAAAGGTTAAAATGCCAAGAAATATACTTATCAATCAGTGATGTATTTCCAGATTGTTTGAGAATCACACCAGAAAGAACCCAGGAGTTTCTAACAGTGACATAATTAGTCTGGGTCATATGTGATAAACTTGTTGTAAATTTATGTTTACCCATCCAATCATCAAGACCCTTTTTACAGGCAAAGTAATACTTTGCCAGACCTGTGGTAGTAATTTATTCCACAGGCTGGGGATATTTTGAGTTAGAAGCCAATCCCTCTAATGAGTTGTATTTATTTGCTAATGTAAATTTAGGTCTCTGGCATACGTGTTTGTAGAGCCACTGGTTTTGTGAAGAAATAGAAGGTCATGGGTCTTTCATGGCTCAAAAAGTGAGACACAGGTCACATCAGAAAAGCTGATAGGATAGTGAATATAAGGAGAGCTATTGAAATCTCTCAGGATATCTGAATGCCTTAATGCTTTTAATTTTTTTTTTGTTTGTTTGTTTAAAAATCAATAGGGTCTTTCCAGCTGAGCAATATAATTGGATTTGCATGAACCAAATGAAGCATTGTAACTGATGTTGGAGCTGAAAAGGGAAGAGTACAACGGTAGGATGATGACTTTGGATAGTAAAGATATTCTTTTGGAGAATAACTGGGCTAGATAGAAGGATTTCCTGACTACATGATCAAATGAGAGAGTTGTCCATATAGTAAGTCATCAGCTTGCTGATGACTGCATCTGTTTAAACAAGATTAGCACAAAAAGCATATGAGGTGGGAACAGTTTTTTTTTCAGAATGCTGCTATGCTGCCCTTTTTGCATTTTGCTCGAGTCTATTCTCAATACACCAGATATGTGCATATTCCAATCCTTTTTTGAAGCAGTTTAGTAGCAGTGAATGATGAAATAACAGCATTCAACTTGCAATCATCAGCAAACGTGGTCAATCACACTTCAGGGATATTGGCTTGGATATCTGCCCTAATCCTTGTTATAGCCAATAGGTGCAATTTTATATTTCAGAGGTTAGCAGCAATTACTGCTACTTACAATCTGTTGGATAGACAGTTTGCAATCCATTGGATAATGTACGATTTTCATTAAGTTTGTGTAACGGTTCAATAATATCAGCATGGGGGATTGTGTCAAAAGTGTTAGCCATTTCAAGATAAGCAGTGTGCATGGACTGCCCACTGTTAACAGCCTTTGTAACCTTTTCAAGGAAGTTTACTATATTCAGAAGACAAGACCTGTCCTTCATAAAACCAACCTGATTCTGGTCATGATCAGTTAAGCTGTCTATGCCTGCAGAAATAAGTAATGCTGCAATATGTTCCATGGCTTTTTGTATAAGGCTGGTGAGGCTGATGGGCCTATAATTACCTGGGTCTGTAAAGGGTCATCCTTGTATAGGGGAGTCACAGTGGCTGTTCTCTAGGTATTGGGGCAAACTTTGTGGATAGGCTAAGGTTAAACAATTTAAGTAGAAGCTCAAATAGTGCATGCTTGGCATATATGACAGTACAGCCTGGTATGCTACCTGTTCCATTAGAAACAGTATTTCAGCCATTAACAAGGATTCTAAGACTTGTTCCAAGGTGATTGCAGGGAAATCAATATTTTCAGGTATACTGGGAACATGAATGCGGGTAGGTGAAGTAAAGTTAGCACTAAATCTGTCTGCTAATATATTGAGTATATCCTTGGGATTGGAATGTGTGATATTGTTATGGATGAGCCCCGTACATTGTTGAACATTATTTCTTAATATCCTGACATAAATAAAGGACTTGTAGTTTCCTTTCATACATGTACTGGCCTTAAGTTTGCACTCTGCTTTACATTTTCTAATAGTGCTCTTAAGTTCCTTGCTGGCATATTTTAATGAGGTCCTGAGATACGAGGAGGGGGATTTTTTACACTCTTTTGATTATTTTCCCTATAGGTTCATGGGTTCATAAGTAATTACCAGGATGATGACCCCAGTGGACCTTTTAAGCCTGGCCATGCTTCCCAGTTGTATTTGACCAGGTTTATTGCCCTAATGTTACTTTAAGGGTATATGTAGACTTGAGCATATGTACAAGCATTTATAGGCTGCTTCTGTCTATCAGAGGTGTAGGTGGGAGACCAGGTTAACTTTCAGATTCTTCCTTCAGTCCTTGAATTAGGTCAGGAAAGAACTCTGCTACACATGGATGGGAAGCCTGTTCCAGAGAAGATGTAGTTTCTGAGACAATACCTGTCCCTCCAACATGTCTTATTTATGTTAAAGACAAGGTTTAGCTCCTTAGATCATGTAACTCTGATGCTATTTATTTTTCAGATGTGTAACAGGTCCATTAGAGTGGGAACAGAGCATGTTTTGTAGGTCAGGCATAGGTTTTGTCTCAGCAATCTGCAGGAGACTGAGTGCAGGGATAGGGCCTTTTGGTGATCTATGTGGAGCATGTCATTAGGTGACTCTGTGAATGCTCCATTTGTTGCATATACCTGGTCAGGTACATACAGAAGGGGGCATTGTACTCAATGACTGGTCTGATAAGGGCCAATTACAGGAAAACAATGACACCCTTGGACCTAGATGCCCTTGTTTATAAGTTGTGTAATATAGAATGAAGTCCTTACTATCACAGAAAAATGCGGTCAAAGGCCAGGTTATTGTCTACATATACTCCAAAATCCCTGACCACTAGATCTACTGTTAGGGGTATATTATCAGTGTGGTAATTTCCAGGGGTCACTGTCTTACTTATGCCTTTCTTGGTATGGAGATTTAGACCATGGCTCTGGCACCAGTCATTAGTCTGTGTTAGGCCTTGGGGGGGGGGGGTTGTGTCACTTCATTTGTTATGCAATTTATTAATAAAGTAATTTCACCAAAAAGGTTTATTGCTGAATTTACTATTAGATTTAGGGTAGATAGGTACAAACTTTCTATGCAGCTTACCAGATGCTGATCAAAATTGGAGGTGAATGTGTCAGTACTCTTAAATGAGTCCATATGTGGTGAATTGCTATGAGTTTCATGCAGCTTTTCTACAAGTTGAAGTAGGTTTTTCCTGAAGAAGTCTCTAAAGTTGGTTTCATTTGGTGGAAGGGTGGTACCATTTACCTTGACAAAGAAGATAACTGATTTGTGATTAGATTTAACCAGGGATGCATAGAACTGTAGTGGTGTACAGGTGGGTGCTAAGTTGCTAAGGACCAGGCCAAGGTGGGCTCTAGGTTGGTAAGGACCAGATCAAAGTTGGGGCTAGGTTATTAAGGACCAGGTCAAGGTGGGATCTAGGCTGGTAAGGACCAGATCAATGTTGAGGCTAGGTTAGTAAGGACCAGATCAAAGTTGGGGCTAGGTTGGTAAGGACCAGATCAAGGTGGTTGCTAGGTTGGTAAGGACCAGGTCAAGGTGGGGGCTAGGTTAGTAAGGTCCAGGGCAAGGATATTAGAGTCTCTAATGGGTAGCTTTAATTTTTTTCCAGTACACTGGTATTAACAAAGTCTAGGAAATCTTGACCATATCTGATTTTAGAGATTTAAGAGTCCCATTCAGTGCTTGGTTAATTGAAGTCCCCTAACAAGAAGGTATTGGTTTGTAATGTAACCCCTCAATGGCATTAAGGTAATTTCCATGATCTCTGAGGAACACTGATGAAGATCTGTAGCTAACAACAAAGTAATAGTTGGGTTCTGTGTTAGGATTATGGGTAATATGACATAAAGTTATGGCATTTTTGATAAATACAGATACTCCCCAACAGTTACCCAAGGGTGAGGCCCCACAGTTACCCCAGGGAGAGAAGGCATGGCAAGAGATAAGCCCTGATATATTGGGAGTGTTATTCTACTGAAACCATGTCTCAGTAACTATAGAAATATGAATCTGTTTGAATTGTAGGAGGTCCTCAAGATCTGACATTTTAATGTTTACATGCCTACCATTGAATGCTGCCATGATTTTGTCGGGATCTGATTTTGAGTTTCCTATACAGGAATGTTCACTAGGGTGACCCTGTCTAAAAATGACATTATAGAGGCAGCAAGGCTGTAGGAGTATGGGGAAGCCCTGGTATAAGAGGTTTAAGCCACCCGTGGTGACTCAAGAAGTGTTATCTACCATATAATCCCAGGCTGACACATACTGGATCCCCTTAGAATGACAACAAGTACTTAGCCACATGTTAAAGCCAGCTATCCTGTTTTTGTATTAAGGCATCATTCTTGGTGAAGGCAACATACCACTCAAGACCAGTGTGTTTACTGCCTCTAACACATGCATAGTAAGTTCCATTATGTTTCTCTGCATGTCCCCCTGGGAAGGGGACTTCATGTCATTTACTGCCATGTGAACCACCATAAAACCAAAGTCATATTTTCCTGATTCAAGGGACCTTAGGGCCCTTATGACATCATGGATTCAAGGGACCTTAGAGCCATTATGACATCATGGATTCAAGGGCCCTTATGACATCATGGATCCTGGCATCAGACAAGCAGCTTACATTCACCTTGTCCACATCCTGTTTTGTGAGTGTGGATTCCATATGCCTAACCATAGAGGCACTTACAAATAAGACACTTTGCTGCTTGGCAGTAGAGTTAGTAGCCTTTAAAAGCATGGACCTGCTTTCCTGGTGACTCATGAATGATCAGTGTGGAGTTACAGTATGTGAACATGGGTAGGAGTAGGTACTGCTTGGTGTGATAAATATTGAGATGTTTTAAAGTACATTCTAGGAGGTTTTGGGATATGTTTTTTACAGCCTCAACATAACTTATTGGCTTAGTCATGTGCTGTGACTGATGTTATGTTAAGGGAATGATGCTTACTGATGGTTCACTGATGTGAGAGGTTTGCCCTAATGTTTCTTAACTATGTAAGTCTCTCATAGGTTGTACTGTTAATTGGTAGAAGAAGTGAACACTTGGTAAGAAAAGGACAATTGCTACATTGCCTCAGAACACCAAATAGAATTAGACTGGCCAGAGGTGGGGGTGGTAATAAACTGCTGAGCCATATAACCGGAATGGAGGACTAATCCAGAGAAACTTGTGTGTATTTATGGTGGTGTGTCACATGAAACTACTAGCATCATAGGAAGGTACTAGACTAGCTGGCCTTATGGGCCATTTTAAGCCTGGCCAATTTTACTGTAAGTTTCCAAAAATCTGTTTTGGAGCATGTCAACAGGCCAAAGGGCCAAAGATTAAGATTAAAACAAACAAACAGACAGGACCATAACATCAAAATGCAAAATAAATAAATAGATAGGTAGATAGATAGATAGATAGATAGATAGATAGATAGATAGATAGATAGATAGATAGATAGACAGACAGATAGATAGATAGATAGATAGATAGATAGATAGATAGATAGATAGATAGATAGATAGATAGATAGATAGATAGATAATCAGGAAGAGTGGAAATCACCCCCCAAAATACACACACACACACACACACACACACACACACACACACACACACACACACACACACACACACACACACACACACACACACACACACACACTTACACACACACACACACACACACACACTTTATAATCTGTGCTCATTAATATGAAGATGGCCAGTGAAACACACTGGAGGTCATGGACTCACTAACTAAATTAAGAAAATGTGGCGGTGTAGAGGATGCATGGGTGACAATTGTTATGGCTGATGAATTTACTTCTGGGTTTACCTGCCCTTTTATGCCGATGCCTTCCTATATCTTGGTCACAGCCCAAAAATCATGCCTACACCATTGGCTGAAGTTTAGAAACGGGTAAAGCCAAAGATGAACTCTGTTGTGCAGTTACATTTGAGCCTACAAAATATAAATTCACAGCTTGCAGATTTTTGACAACTAGAGATAACACCCTTTTCTATATGACATTTTCCATCTCTTTATCTCAGGCATTGATGTTTGCATTCACAACATCTGGATCATTTATTTTCATGCAGAGAAAGGGAGAGAGAGAGAGAGAGACCTGAAGATGTTACACATTACAGTCAAAATTGCATCATTGTCCTTCATCACAGTCAATATTGTAACATTGTTATTCATCATAGTCAACATTGCTACATTGTTCTTCATCATACACTATGGTGTTAGTGTTAGTAGCTTCAGTCTGTCACATCTAGCTTAAATCAAAGACCCAAAGCTCATAAAAAGTTTTTTTAGGCCAGAGACAAATGTCTTTTTTATTGAGCTCCAAATGACACTGCAGCAATGAATAAAACTGAAAGCAGAATCAATATATTTGCAATTAAATGGGAAATAAAGAGTTTATTTGTGGTCAGTGCCAGGAGACAACTGATCTAGTCTGTCTTTTAATTATATTAACATTTTACTTCTTCTCCACCAGTACCTTACCCTTAACACACTTTTTGTTTTCCCTTGTAGTGTTTACTTTACTACTAATGTTACTTTCTAAACACCAAAAAAAAAAACAGCACTTAGTGAATGTTGTGAAAAAATAGCAACGTCTCTCTTTGTTGGCTTTTGTAGTTCTGTGTTCCTCAAATCACCTTGCCAAAGTGCAAATTAGCTAGGGACTTGGATGTTTGGTAGTTGTTTGTTATTTAATCTGCACTTGAGAGCTGCTTTTGTTGTGCTTTTTACATTAAAAATTTCCAGGATCATCCATCTTGTGGCAGAAAGTGTTTACCTGGTCTGTCTGTGTTGGGAAGCACTACAGAGAGTTCAAAGTGCAGTGGTTTATTGGGTAGAGGACATAGGAGTCACTTTTCAAGATTTTTTTCTGCTATAAATCAAATAAGTTTGTAGGGTTCTGTGCTCTCTTAAACATAGTTCTGCAATGCTTTTCAAGTAAAGCTTCCAGAGCCACCCAAGTTAAAATAATATTTTCCTGCTTTATTGCACTTGTACTCACTATATACAACAATCACTACTGCTTTTGAGCATTTTAAAGCATTTATTTAACTTTGTGGTAAAAGTAGTAATTTTATCTGTTTGCTTTTCTAGTTCTGTTTGCCTCCAAATTGTCTTGCAGATGTGTGAATTAGTGAGGAGCATAATTGTTTTGTACCTGTTTGTTGTTTAACTTACAATTGAAAGCTGATTTTAATGTGTTTTATATAAGAGATTCCAGGATCTTCCATCTTGTGTCAGGAGTTGTTTATCTGGTCTTTCTGGGTTGGAAAGCACTACTGAGAGCTCAAAGTATGGTCATTTATTGGCTAAAGGGCACAGGAGTCAACTTTCAAGATTTGTTTCTCTGCTATAAATCAATGAAGTTTGCAAGCCCAGGTCTCTGCTCACTTACACAGAGTTCTACAATGCTTATCAAGTGTTTCAACTGTATCCAGAGCTGTCCAAACCAATATAAACATATAAATAGTGTTACTGGTAAATTTCTGCACAGTCTGGTGGCTTGAACTATAGTAGACGTTCAATAGTGAGAGAATGGTTTCTGCTCCAGTTTGTGCTGCAGTGCTTTTATATTCTGCTTATAATTTACATCCTTAAAGTTGCATTCTGTGTCTGCGCATCCTCCACTGACACAATGAACTAAAGTTTCTGAAAGAGCTCCAGTATTGGCTTTATTTGATTGGATAACTTTCTAGCTTGCTTGCATATTCCTTGAAAATTTTTCCCAATTCTGCCACCCTTTTACTGTGGTATTTTTGTAAGGCTGTGCATCTGGCCTCCATCCCTTATAGTAATCGGATTTCTAAAATTCCCATTTTCTCTCGTTCATTAATATAGACTGCTGTATAAGTTATTCATGTACTCTTCCCATCCATTGTTTTCCATAAATCCATGACACTGAGTGCCCAACCAGCAAACCAGTAAACCTCCTTTACTACATATTATCACCTGCTCATTTTCTCAGATCTCAGCAACTCCTGGCATACTAGCCTGCATTCCATAAGTGTTTTACTTGGATCCAGTGCCATCCAGGCAAAGGTAAGTACCTTTGATTGCTAAATCCTAGCTGCTGAAGTTATTTTGAGTGATTACTGCTTCCTGGTTTTATGGGTGCATTTCACTGGTTTTTTTAATTGTTTTTCCTTTCATTGTTACTGATGTAAGACTTTCTTGAAATCACCTTCACAAGAGATTTCCAGCTAGTTGTTTAAGAGGTTTGTGGTATCATTGCATTTATGGGTAACTTCTAGTGTGCTTTTACATTAGGAGGACTGGGATTATTCATCTTGTAGCAGGAAGTGTTTACTTGGTCTGTCTGAGTTGGGGAATACACAAAAGGGCTCATAGTGTAGTCATTTTATTGCCAAGAAAGCTCATTGTTTAGTTTTCTGTTTTTTCTGTGTTGCTAGAAATTTTACATATTTGCATATGTTAGCAATGCCTTGTACAGTAGCAATCACCTAGAAAGCAATTTTTCTCTGTAGAATAATCTATAACACTGCACCCTGTAAATAAGCAATAGAGAGCAAATACATTGCACAACTCAAAAGCCAAGAGCAGCTAGGTGGATGTTGAGTGGCAGCACCTACAAATTGAGTAGAATTCAGTACTGTGTCAAAATTTAATTTTGTAGAATTTAATACTGTTTAGCATAACCTGCACCAATGAAGCATCCTTATTAGTCTGCACCAACAAAATACCCTTAATAGTCTTCTAACCCCAATACACCACCCCTTGTAGCTCACCAATCAAAGGACTGGCCTGGATGGATATGCAATTTCCTAACTTCTCTGTAGTCAGTCTGGTGAATATTGGCATCTTGAGACAATGTAGCAATTGTCTCTTGTTTATTGACAACCACTTAATCCTTAAAGAACACAGTATATGAGAAGTGTACTTACACAATGACACTGGAGGCTAAACTTGCGCATAAAATTGCACATCAGGTTGTTGAAACCAAACACATAACACTTACCTTACATAGCAACCAACACACACATAGATTAATGTATGCTGAAGCACTTAAAAGCAATCTTCCTAAACAACAGGGATCACCTAGACCACCAGTTGTCAAAACTATGCCTCAGCAAGTCCAAAGGCGCTCAGAAATAAAACAACACCTAACACCACACTTACTGTCACTCTCAAATGAGTCCGAAACAATAAGCCCCTAATGTAAGCAAACACACTTGTCAGGACTCTCCATTGTAAGAAATATTGTTGCCTCTCTAACCAGGTTGAAAAAGGAGAAGGTAACTGCTAGTTGCTTTTTCTGGAACCAGGAGCTGCCCACTCATGCACACAATCAACTTATTACACCACAGGTGCCAGTATGATTCCATCATAGACCACGTAGGTGTAAATGACCTGAAATGTACCTCCCTGAACTATATGATGAGAGACTTGATGGAGCTTTCAGACTGTGTGTCTCAGGCTGATATGAGCCTAGCATTGATCGGCATATTCCTAAATGAAACAAACAGCTACAGGGTCCACAGTTAAATCCACACAGCAGTAACTTGAAGTAACTTGAAATAACAATTCCACGCAATAAATCCACAAAGTACCAATCAACTGTTTAATGAAGTGCTTTTCATCCTGCAAATCGCAAGAACTTCTTCAGATAAAATAATGCAATTTTACAGTGTGTTTAAAATTTACTCCACTTACATCATGTGTTCACTCTGAACCAATTACCACTCCATCCACTACACAGGTAAGTCAACCCCTTACTACTCTTTCTTTGCAAAAATTATCCAAATGTATGTCATTGTTATTCAAACAGACTTCTGTTATAAAAAAAATTCATGTTATTTATATATGTATTTAGTATGGAAAATGTACCTATTAAAAACAAACATTACCTACTTAGACTTTTTAATTTTAAAATACATAAAATAGAACAAATTTCATTCATACCAGGATATTGGCATGCATTTGTACATAACTGCCACATAAGTTCAAGTCTTTCGAAAATTATAGTTTATGTAGCTAGATGCCAACATTGTCCAGTATTCTATGTGGGGAAAACTGACCAAAAGTTGAGAGAGAGAGTATACGAACACCTTTATAGTATAAGTAGGGGGAGACAAGAAAATGCACTAGCAAGACAGATTTCTGAATACCCAGAACATAGGTTCCAGTTTAGAGCCAGAGATCAAGTTATAACAGATATTAGAGGGGATCCAGACTCCCTTATTTTGGAAAGACTTGAACTTATGTGGCAGTTACATACAAATGCATGCCAATATCCTGGTATCAATGACATTTGTTCTATTTTATGTATTTTAAAATTAAAAAGTCTGAGTAGATAATGTTTGTTTTTAATAGGTACATTTGCCATACTAAGTACATATATAAATAACTTAAAATGTTTTTTACAACAGAAGTCTGTTTGGATAACAATGACATGCATTTGGATAATTTTTGAAAACAAAGGGTAGTAAGGGGTTAACTTAACCTTTGTAGAGGAAGGAGTGGTAATTGGTTCAGAGTGAGATCATGATGTAAGTGGAGTGAATTTTAAACAGTGTAAAGTTGTATTATTTTATCTGAAAAAGTTCTTGCAATTTGCAGGACGAAAAGCGCTTCATTAAACAGTTGGTTGGTACTTTGTGGATTTATTGCATGGAATTTTTACTTCAGGTTACTGCTGTGTGGATTTCACTATGGACCCTTTATCTGTTTGTTTCATCTAGGAATCATTGGTTCTTTCCTGGTTTTTGGTCAAAGCATGTGTATTGATCGTCATATTGCCATCACAGATGATAATGCCACAATATGAGCAAAAAATGACTGATTGCGTTTCTGGTGCATTCTAAGATGATCCAATATATGCCAGCTTGGGAGGATATGATTAACAGACCTCTTTGCTATGCCAAGGATAGTCTGCACCTTTCTTGTCCACCTCCTCAGTGCCTTTTTTAGGCAATGCCAAATTGACAAACCCACTGATATAGCAAATTCAGCTCAGCTGAACATCAGAATGTTACTGTTCAATGCCAAGAGCCTAGTTAAAAAAAAAAAAAAAAAAGAAGAAAACTACACTCCCTCCAAACCCTCCTACACTTGATAATAAAGACACCTGTCCAGCTACTGAGGTCTGGTTTAAAGTGGCAGAGAGTATCTCGGCAGTGCAAGGCTTCAGTGCCTTCCACACTTTTACACCAGGTATGCATTGCGAACATCTTGGAACATGGAGGGTGACCTGTAGCTGGCTAGGAAATGGTATAGGATTTTGTCTATGGCAATCTGTGCATGGAGGACCTCCAGCACAATATCCTATTTGATCACCCAGACATATTCTTGCCATTGATGTATACTAAAAGTGTGGAAGGCACTGAAGCCTTGAACTGCTGCGATACTCTCTGCCACTTTAAACCAGGCCTCAAATTCATTTCCAACTTTACCCTCTTCTTACCCTAACCTTCCCTCCTAAAAATACACTCAAACATAACTCCTCCAAGTATAACTGGGGGGCATGTACTGGTTGGGCTCACTAAAGCCAAGAACGCTGCCTCGATGGGCCCTAATAACATCACAGGATGCCTCTTGAACGATCTAAAATTTGACTTATCACTACCCCTGGAGTCATTATTTAACTATAGTCTTAAAACAGGCTTTGTGCCATGTGAATTGTGGACTGTAATGTTCATCCCCTTCATAAGAGAGGACCTCAGTGAAACTAGAGATCCATTAGTCTGACTAGTCTTATTTGCAAAGCCATGGAAAGAATTATCATGGAAATTATCACCAAGGATGTAGGAGACCGCCAGACACTGGATCCATTCCAGTTTGGGTTTGTCAAAGGAAGGTCATGCTCGCTGAATTTGGTAGACTTCTTTGAAAACACCACTAAGGCAATGGATGAGTAGAAAATGGTGCACACTGGTTACCTTGTAGCAAAAGCATTTGATACAATATCCCACTCGGCCATTGTCAACAAACTTATGGAACTAGGTGTAGACTCCTTTATAACATGCTAAATAGCTACCTGGCTCAGTGATGAGACCCAGGAGGTTAGAATTGGTGAGGCCACCTCCACAAAGTGGCTGATCCCCAGTGAAGTCTCCCAGGGCTCTGTGCTAGGCCCACTCCTCTTTGGCATTGACTTTTCGGATGTCAATGCCAATGTCAAATGCTTCTGGCTAACCAAGTTCACAGATGATTGCAAACTGGGAGCAATGACTGAATCCCCCCAAGACAAGAGCACCCTTCAAGAAGGTCTAACACAGACAAACACTTAGTGCCAAAGCCATGACTTAAAAGTCAGTATCAATAAATGCATTAGAGTCAAAATCAGAATCACATTTACTGGCCAAGTATGCGCACATACAAGGAATTTGACTCTGGTTTTGATGACTCTTCAAGTATAAGTTACACACACACACACATATATATATATATATATATATATATATATATATATATATATATATATATAAACTATTAATTAAAAACAAAACAAAAAATGTGAATATAGATATACGTATACATACAAAGTATACATGCAAAGTGCAACTCAATACTTTTTGGGAAGTCCATCACCCTGGGTAACTACATCATTAATAAACCACCCCCTAAAAGCAGGGATCTGGGAACTCTTGTAGATAGCAACATAGCCTTTGACCAACATATGTCAAATGTGGTAAGAAAATCATTCCGTGTTGGTCAACAAGGTCATGGGATCTAGGTCGAGAAAGGTCATCATACCATTGTACTCAGCTCTCTTCAGACCTATCATAGATGGTTCAATGCCCCCTTCGCTATGTATCTAACCAGACACATGCAGCAAATGGAATGTCCACAAAGGTTCCTTACAAAAAGAATACAGGGAATAAACACAATGTCCTATGCTGATCACCTCAAAGCCCTGTCTCTTTACTCATTGACATACAGACTTCTGAGAGGTGATCTTTGTCTGGCATACAAGGCATCCCTGGATCCTGTTTTGATTAACCTTTTGTGCATCCACAAGACAAACAGCACCAGAACTACTAGATTAAAAGACAAAAATTTTGCTTACAGCATAAATATGACATGTTGGAGAGACAGATATATTTCTCAGAGAATTACCATTCATTGGAACAGGCTCTCCATCCATGTGAAGCAGAGTTCCTCCCTATCTCTATTTAAGGACAACTTCGACCAATTTTATTTATATGACATTTGGTTACTGGGAAAGTCATCTGACTGGGTGGGTAATCCATTTTCAGCAGAGGCCTGAGGAGAAAAGCTCCATATTCAACAATACAATACAAACTACAATGCAATATAATGCAATAGTACAATACAGTAGTATAAAGACTGTGGTATACAAAACCAGTAACGGGAGTGGTATACAAAACCAATAATGGGAGTGGTATACAAAACCAATAACGAGAGTGGTATACAAAACCAATAACGGGAGTGGTATACAAAACCAATAACGGGAGTGGTATACAAAACCAATAACGAGAGTGGTATACAAAACCAATAACGGGAGTGGTATACAAAACCAGTAATGGGAGTGGTATACAAAACCAATAATGGGAGTGGTATACAAAACCAATAATGGGAGTGGTATACAAAACCAATAACGGGAGTGGTATACAAAACCAATAACGGGAGTGATATACAAAACCAATAACAAGAGTGGTATACAAAACTAATAATGGGAGTGGTATACAAAACCAGTAACGGGAGTGGTATACAAAACCAATAACGAGAGTGGTATACAAAACCAATAACGGGAGTGGTATACAAAACCAATAACGGGAGTGGTATACAAAACCAGTAACGGGAGTGGTATACAAAACCAATAATGAGAGTGGTATACAAAACCAGTAATGGGAGTGGTATACAAAACCAGTAACGGGAGTGGTATACAAAACCAATAACGAGAGTGGTATACAAAACCAATAACGGGAGTGGTATACAAAACCAGTAACGAGAGTGGTATACAAAACCAGTAACGGGAGTGGTATACAAAACCAATAACGAGAGTGGTATACAAAACCAATAACGGGATTGGTATACAAAACCAGTAACGGAAGTGGTATACAAAACCAGTAACGGGAGTGGTATACAAAACCAATAACGAGAGTGGTATACAAAACCAATAACGGGAGTGGTATACAAAACCAGTAACGGGAGTGGTATACAAAACCAGTAACCGGAGTGGTATACAAAACCAATAACGAGAGTGGTATACAAAACCAATTACGGGAGTGGTATACAAAACAATAACGAGAGTGGTATACAAAACCAGTAACGGGAGTGGTATACAAAACAATAACGAGAGTGGTATACAAAACCAGTAATGGGAGTGGTATACAAAACCAGTAATGGGAGTGGTATACAAAACCAATAACGAGAGTGGTATACAAAACCAATTACGGGAGTGGTATACAAAACAATAACGAGAGTGGTATACAAAACCAGTAACGGGAGTGGTATACAAAACAATAACGAGAGTGGTATACAAAACCAATAACGGGAGTGGTATACAAAACCAGTAACGGGAGTGGTATACAAAACCAGTAACGGGAGTGGTATACAAAACCAGTAACGGGAGTGGTATACAAAAGCTATGTAGAGATAATGACACAATTCAGAAGAGAAACAGAACCCGCCATGAATGAAAATCAAGTTGAACTTAAGCATTTGTTTGTAATACAGTCTTCAGTGAAAGTATATTTTGACCTTGTTATACATTTGTCAAGATTTTTCATTGTCTTTATTTATCTTTATTTACATTTAGACATATCTACAGATATGCATCTAGAAGTGGGGATTATGAGTAAAGGCAGAAAGAAGAGAGAATAGATTATAGTAGATTGCAGACTTCTTTTGTGAAAAACAGATAGTAGGTGATAGAAGATACTATACAGATTAAGCATATAAAGATGAGTATCGGATGTGGATGTAACAGAAACAATAGAGTTTAAAAGGTTTCAGATGAATGTGAATTTGTGAAGAGAGATATCAGTAAATAGACAGAGATGTAGTGTAGAGAAAAAGCAGGGGATGAAAAGCGAGTGTTGTACTTCCAGCATAGTTGTATGTTATTTGTTTGCTTTTTTACAGGGACAGTTGCTTGCCTTAACTCATTCCCTCCAGTACAGCTGTTTTGTGTGTATACCTTTAACTCCCAGTGGGCATGGCTTCAGCCTTTAAACAAATGAAGTTATCACCTTAAAGTTCTAATAAATACTCATTGACAAGGGTCAAATATCTATAAAGTTGTGTTTGCATCATGTGTGCTTCAAGATAAAATATTCTGATACCTTGTATGTAGCTTTGGAATTATTAATGCAAATATGAACAAGCGGTATCTGATACCTAGAGATGCAGTAGGCGGTAACTGCAGAAACACCTGCAGGCATACTCGGACTTGACTGCAATGAGTTAAGTAATAGTTGTTTTAGCTTGAATTTAAATTTCCTGTCTTGTTTCCTCCACTCCCATTTAGTTATTTCTTGTTCTTGCTTGTTAAGCCTTTTTGCCTTTTATTCTTTTTCCTTTGGTGTTGTCTTGTGCTGTTAGGATTTTGCTTTTCATTGTTGCTGCTGGTTTTTGGACCCTGGCTTGATTCCTGGTTTTCAATTAGTTGTGTGTGTGTGTGTGTGTGTGGTGTGTGTGTGTGTGTGTGTGTGTGTGTGTGTGTGTGTGTGTGTGTGTGTGTGTGTGTCTGTGTGTGTGTGTGTGTGTGTGTGTATTGGCTTTGGTGCTCGGTTTGTTCTTTATCATGTCTGACAAGCCAGCATGTTTCAAAAGGTGCTCCTCATGTGGTTGGAAGATGCCCATTTCTGACTTGCGAGAGGAGTGCCTCTGTTGTTTGGGGGCCGTGCACTAGCAGTCTTGGTTGTGACTTTGTCATGGACAGAACTACTTTTTATATCCCCCTTTCCTTTTACCTTTTCTGTTTGGTGATGAATGTGATTAGTATCTGAAAATATCTGAAAATATGTAAGAACAAAGCTAGATATTTACTGGTCAGGGTGTAAAATGTCACATTCCACAACATACCTTTTACTCCTTAATGCTAGCAGCATTGATTGCATGGAGTTGTTAATCACTGTTACAGCACTAGTTGTGTGGGCTATCTTGACCCATGAAAGTCAATTGCACTTGAAAGGTAAACCACACCACCATAACATAATTGCGGTACTAAATCTGTGCTATTTAGTGCTATGATTAACAAAGTATGGTTGTGTGGGGTGCCCTTACCCTGAACAGTAGAGCCGGGTTTGTCCTGAGTGACTTTTGGAGTCATAATTTCTTAGTCCCTCATTGTGCCTTAGAAAAGGACTGTTGAGAAGTCGAAAAATTGATTCCCACAGCAGACATGGTCTTGCCTTCCTGCTCACTACAGGTAAGTGTCTCTTTGACTTGATGGACCAAAGAGAGTTGATCCATCAAAGGGGACATTGGTAAAAGCAGCTTTAAAGGACTCTGCAAACCAGGTGAAATGCCGAATAGCAATGCCTTCCACAGCACTGGAAATCAGCCTCATCGAGGAATTAGATGGGGACACAAGAGTAGATAGCTCAGGGGACACTTTGCTCAAGTCCTCAGCAGGCAAAAACTCTGAAAAGCAATTGGCGAGTTCCCTGACCAAGTCCCTCTGGAGGTGGGTGAAGTGTGCCAAGTAATAAAAGGAGAACCGCACCCACAGACTCAAAAAACATATTTATTTAATCATGGTTTGGTATTTCCTACATTTTAACACCACTCTGGGACTATTTACAGTTTTTTAAATATTTTTATACATAATTTCTGAGTCTGACCACATGGGGTCTGGCATCTTGAAATAATTCTGATTATTTAATCTGTCCCATAATGCAGTGCTTGGTTCTAAATAATTATGTCATGTATGCCTGTTTCGTCCTGAAGCTCCTGCCACTGCATTGATTTTACATGCATACACTGCTGTCTTTCAGTCAGTTTTAAGTAACATTTCATTCTGTTCAATGACTACTTAAAACACAAAGTGCAAATGCCGCAGAGCAGACTTTCAAAGTGCTTTTTGCTGCTGCTTCTTTTTAGAATGGCCAAACTGCAGTGCTTTGTGAAGCCTGAAGTGTACTACTTTGACTCATCTCCCATCCCCCTTCACACCTAACTTCCCTAACTGTCAAAGTTCTAAGGGTAATTTGAGCGGTTACTTGCTTTGATTGACAGCTCACAGCAGGAGACTTGACTCATGCACTGTTTCCTTGTTCTAGCCTTTACTTTCTGTATGGGTAGGGAAAGGACCAGGTAGTTGTGACATCACAGCATGGGTGGGCTTTTAGGAAGGTCATGGAAATGTCAGTTTGGGGAAGGAAATGGCCAGAAAACTACCTACATTAATTGTCCTTGATAACATCAATGAATTGGAGACTGCAGCAAGTTTTTCCAGGGCAGGATAAAAGTTTTTTGAAAGTGAAACCACCACAGTACAGTAAGGACAGAAACAGTCAATTTGAAATATTTTAGATGCTGTGTTGTTGTTTGTTCATACCGGGGACAGTAAAAAGGGAGAAGAAGGACAGAGAAGTTGAGCATTTAATAACAGGATCCCATTGTTGTTCTTCAAGTGCCAGCAGACCAAAGGGAGCTGAGGTGGAGACCCACTTTCCATGTCTGTCAATTGCCCGAGATTCTCGGTTGGGGGGAAGAATAGAAGTAGTCTGCTCCACTAAATCCTTTTTATTGGTGGCAGCTACTACTCTAGCATCAACTGGCACCCCTTTTAACCAGAACTGTGTTTCTATGGGAGGGCTAAGAATCTTGTCCACTCATTTTGGTACTGGCTCCACAGTATCTGGCTCGTTCCATGTCCTGCTAGTGATAAGTTCTACCAGTTCGTCCGCAGGGGGGAACCCAGGTGGTAGGTAGTCCCATCATGAATACCTTCAGGAATACGGACTCCTTGCCCATAGATAGTATGTTTTTCAGGAAAATAACCCCCCAAATTAGCTGAAGCTAAAGATAGTGGTCCCAAACAGGAAACAGGCAGTATTATAGAAATATTAAATTTCCTAAAGGGACTGAGTCCTAATTTCAGGAATAAAAGTAAATAAAAACAGTTTAGACCATCTGCTCTTCAACTTGAGTATCTCCAGCAATGTCACTGAAGGATACATCTTCGGGTGGAGATCTGGCAATATTTGTAGAGTTTGTAATGCGGTATTTGCTAGGATTATTAACCACGTTTTCTATACTTTCTACACAGTTAGCATTCTCATTAACAGATCTGTCTTAGAATCCTATGTCCCATTAATATGGAAGAAATCAATTGTCACTCCCCTACATAAACATGGAAAATCAAATGAACTGACCAATTATCTTCCCATCTCACTCCTGTCCCCTCCCTCCAAAATCTTGGGCAAATGTATATATAGGCAACTTCTTGACTACGTCACTAAAAACAGACTACTTACACCCACTCAACATGGTTTCAGACCATGACACAGTATACCAACTGCCTAATATCCTTTACTGATACAATCAAGAGAGCTCTGGACTTAGCATATCCACATCAGCAATACTCCTCAATTTATCAAAAGCATTTGATACACTGTCACACTAAAAACATTTGCAGGAACTAATTTAAGACTTACAAACTCTCCGCTACAATGGTTTTCAAACTACCTATCTCTGAGACAATAGTGCGTAAAATGGCAAACCTCTCATATCTCCCCAACAAAATAGGAGTGCCGCTGGGTTCTATCCTCAGGCCCCTTCTTTTCAATATCTTTATAAATAACCTCCATACTGCCTCCTGCCACAGTACAATTATTCAATATGCAGACGTTTCAACTATTGTGTCTACCGCAAATAATATAACTCAACCAAAACAAATAACACAAACTGCCTTCACATCCATTGAAACCTGGCTCAAGAATGCAAATCTCTTGCTAAACCTAAGTAAAACCAAACTACTTCTCTTTGCATCTAAATCATGCTCCTCTGACTTTAAAATATATTCCTGCAATAACACAGAAATAGAACTGGTTCGCCATGCCAAATTATTAGTTGTTACAATAGACAACAAGCTAACCTTTGACCTGCATATTCAAAATGCCATAAAAAAACACACCAAAAACTGGTAATGCTATATAGGCGCAAACATTCTATGAACCTAAACACAAAAAGAACACTAGCATCTACATACCTTCTACCCTCCTTACTACATGGTGCCCCTACATTAATCAACCTCCAAGCTACACTAACAGACTGAGTGTAATCATGTTACAATAAAATTGCCAAATTTGCTACAGGTCTGCCTTTCTACAAACACCACTGCACTGCAATTACTTCCCTCAACTGGCTAACTCCCAACATCTCAACTACCAGAAACTAACCATGGCCCATAAAATAATCTATAATCCAGAAAAATGCCCTTCCAGAAATTGTGTTCTTCAAACCTATACTCCCAATCGAGTCCTACGTTCCGAAGACAAACAACTATTAACTCCATATAAGACTAATAGAGTATCAGAACAATCTCTTTACAATGACTCAGTAACCAAGCTGTGAAACACACTACCACTAGATGTCAGGTCCACACTAAATGACAGGGTATGACATCTAGGTCCATGGAAGTTATAGTACCACTCTACTTGGCTTTTATCAGTCCTGTCATTGAATATGATTCTCCCTTTGGCATGTATCTAGCCAGACGCTCGATCAGTTGCAGCTCTTACAAAGGTTCCTCACCAGGAAAATTCAGGGCATGAATACCCTGTCCTACAGTGATTACCTAAAGGCTCTGTCTCTGCATTCAGTCTGCTACAGGCAGCTGAGAGGGGATCTTTGCCTAGCTTACAGAGCTTCTTCAGACCCAGCCCTTATGGATCTGTTGCAAATGTGCAAAACAAACAGCACCAGAAACATTAGATCCATGGATATGAACTTCATTTGTGACATAAACAGAATGTGCTGCAGAGACAGATATGTGTCCCGAAGAATCCCCATGCTATGGAATTGGCTCCCCATCCATGTAAAACAGAGCTCATCCATCACCCTATTGAAATAAAACCTTGTCAATTGAATGGAAAATTGTAAATTTACCCTTTGTCTGGCCCCCATGTCTTTATGGGCAGAAACCATCAATGACAGTATACCTCTTACACCCCCTTCAAATCCACAGTTACCCCCTTCTAGCATGCCCCCACCTGTATAGATGTCCATGATGCTCAGAACTTAAAGGGTTTGGGATGTGCGGCTATGCTTGTAAAGGTCCTAGTGGTCATTAGCCTAGTATCCTATGAACTTATGAACCTACAACTACCAGCACTCATGATGGTAGACACTAACTATAGACTAGAAATCCTAGTGGTCATTAATCTAGTAACATCCTATGAATTTATGAACCTACAACTACCAGCACTCATGATGGTAGACACTGGATATAGTCTAGAAATCCTAGTGGTCATTAGCGTAGTAACATCCTATGAACTTATAAACCTACAACTAGCAGCACTCATGATGGTAAACACTGGATATAGTCTAGAAATCCTAGTAGTCATTAGCCTAGTAACATCCTATGAACTTATGAACCTACAACTACCAGCACTCATGATGGTAGACACTGGATATAGTCTAGAGATCCTAGTGGTCATTAGCCTAGTAACATCCTATGAACTTATGAACCTACAACTAGCAGCACTCATGATGGTAGACACTGGATATAGTCTAGAAATCCTAGTGGTCATTAGCTTAGTAACATCCTATGAACCTATGAACCTACAGTGGTCATTAGCTTAGTAACATCCTATGAACCTATGAACCTACAACTACCAGCACTCATGATGGCAGACACTGGATGTAGTCTAGAAATCCTAGTGGTCATTAGCCTAGTAACATCCTATGAACTTATGAACCTACAACTACCAGCACTCATGATGGTAGACACTGGATATAGTCTAGAAATCCTAGTGGTCATTAGCCTAGTAACATCCTATGAACTTATGAACCTACAACTACCAGCACACATGATGGTAGACACTGGATATAGTCTAGAAATCCTAGTGGTCATTAGCCTAGTAACATCCTATGAACTTATGAACCTACAACTACCAGAACTCATGATGGTAGACCCTAGATATAGTCTAGAAATCCTAGTGGTCAGTAGCCTAGTAACATCCTATGAACTTATGAACCTAAAACTACCAGCACACATGATGGTAGACCCTAGATATAGTCTAGAAATCCTAGTGGTTAGTAGCCTAGTAACATCCTATGAACTTATGAACCTACAACTACCAGCACACATGATGGTAGACACTGGATATAGTTCTAGAAATGGTATTAAAGTTGTTGTTCAACTATCCTTCCTTACCTTTTGCCTCTAGTAAACAAGGACAGGTGCAGGAATATGAAGCAAAATGTGACACAGAGTTATAACATTGCATGTACTCTGCAATGGTGTACTTTGCATGCTGTTAGTTTCTTCGTGTTTCAGGAAGAAGGGTTTGTTTTATTATTTATCTCATCTTTATTTATTTTGTTTACATTTGTTTACCTAGGCAGTTCACTGTCTCAGTCAACCATTTGTAAGCACAGCCCAGATGAATAGGATCAAATAAGAAATGAACACACCATATTTACAAATACAAGGATGTGCTATCAAACATATTACAGATGCAAAAATATGCATCAACATTTATTTCAAGAAGCCATATACAAAGACAAAACCTGGATGGAAAAATGGAAAAGTGGAATTATACTTAGCAGAGCTTTTTGGATAAGATGTAGCCATAGGGGTAGCTTTTTAAGGACTGCTTAAGGACTGAGTATGCACTTGTATGAACCCCAGTACCAGAAATACTGAAACAGCAATATGCAGAAACATTTTCATGGTTTTAAAGAACACTTTTAGTGAATCTGGGCAACACCAAGAAAAGTAGAGGTGTTATTATCTCATAACATTTGACCCCCTTAGTTTATTTAGAGTCTGCAGAATCTGCACATAACACAAGCATTTTCAGTCAAATAACCTGGATGGGACTGTTTAGGGTAGTCAGGGTTAAGTGTGAATAAGGCGTGTTCTTTATACTATAAAATGATTGCTAGGCCTTGCTCTTGTACTTAAGAGTATATTTATGTTTTGAATTACAAATTATTCATTTCCCACTATGGATAGGAATAATAGCATTTTGTTCCTCAGTTGGATGGACTTTTCCTAGTCCTGTGTAACAGCTTCAGTTATTCTTAAAAATAAAAAAGGAAACGGACAAGCAAAATACTAAATGAAAAGACAAATACACTGAACAAACTCATCAAAATAAATATTTCAATCAGAAATTATTTTGTCAGTGTATCCTATCAAAACAGTCTGTGATATTCCAACAATTGCCACCAGATGGCAACATTGAGTAACATAATCAGACCCACCTACAGACCTGTCCACCTTGCTAAGCCCATCCTGAAGGAAAGATAAGGTGGAAGGCTTTCTTACAAGGACTGTAATTTTTCAATATAAGCAGCCATGCATCTCCGATGAGTCGTGTCAGCACTTCCAAGGCTAAATGAACCAATGACATGACTAAAGGGTTCATTAGAAAAGTGAAAAAAAATGCCTATTTTGCAATATCCATGCTGCATTCTGGCTTTATATTGTTATAATTTCATGAATTGTTAATGTCCATTGAAGGGTAACAGGTCAACAGTTTTCCTCTTGTCTCAGATCTCTGCAGACACTTTCAGTACTCCTTGGTGTCTTATTCAACACATTGGTTTTGCCTCACTTGCATCAATACTTGGAGATTTACTGCGAACTATCTTTCATACATGCATATGTGCCATGGTTCTCTTGCTATCATCCTTGGGTTGCATTAATAATTTACTGAATGTACTATATGATGGGAGAATATGAAATATACATTTTAAGCCGCAAATGAAGGTCAGTGAAATATGACAGCAAAGTTATATTTTAAGCATTGTTTACAAATGAAATCCTTTGTCTTGGGTAGAGATGGAAAGATAAAAGCAATGGAGTGCAGAATGGAAATCAGAGACCATACTCAGTACAAGTAACTATCAAAATACATAGGCTGTTAAAATTATGGAATGTAACAGCAATAAAGGCTGAGTATAGACTGACAGTAAAAGCAGAGATCAGATAAACGCATCACCGTTTTAGGATGTAGGAATGATAACGTGTGACTGAAATATTTTGTTACAGCAAATGCCACATCATTTGAAAAAATCAATGAAGAAATAATGCCGTATCTTCTGCTAGTTTTTTGATAATGTAATATTCATTGTTTACACACAAGGTTTAACAAGCGCCAGCTTACAACAATGTACGAGAGCTGAAGTGGTCAAGTGACTTATCCAGAGTGGCACAACATGGAATGGGAGATTGTGGGACTCGAACTCTGCCTTTTGGGTTGGCTAATTTCATTAAGAGTTTGTTGCTCTAACACTAATGTGGCAAAATTCCAATAAATAGTATGTAAAACATATTTTGTTCAGGTCAGTTTTGGAATTGTACGTGCACTGCATACTGATTATAAAAGGTGCATGAAAAAGACATACTGATATACAAGGGTTTTATTTAGTATTACTAAATAAATGAATGCACTGTGCTTAATAAATAAATACATTAAATTAATTAATAAGTAGTTAATAAGTAATCTAGAAGAGAAAACTGATATTAATGGGATTTAATAAATAAATAAATACATTAATAAGTAGTTAACAAAAAGTATATAAGAGGAAGTCCTTTACTATGTCAGATCAAGAGATCATTTCTTTAATACCATGTGGGCTATAAAAAAGCAGTTTCTCTTGTTTCATAAGAGGTTTTTCAAAAGCATTGATGGCAGGCTTAGACATATGCTGCATTCATATTTATCTCCTTTTATCTACTTTGAGGCAGACCTAAGATTTCTTTTATAACTTGCATATATCTTCTGTTTTATTGTACAATGCTTTATTTCAAGCACTGTAACACACACAATGTTGATACCGTGGTTTGCATTTAGTTGGACTGCAAATTAAACCTTATGGTGCAAACCCTAGCCACTGTAAAGATTCTTAAATATGTAGTTTAATATACCTCATCTAATATGCCTTTTGAAAACAGCAGCAACACAAGTCATAATCTTATCTAAACAGTCTGCCAATTATTTCAAGTATCACTTTCACTAGAGCTATATATACAAAATACAACTTAACTTTTTTTGCTTTGTTTTTTTTAATATACCCAGTTCTAATGAGAAAAGGTTGTAGAGAAAAAAAACAGTGAGTTCCTTCAGTGTCATTCTAAAGGTCTTATTATTATTAAATATCACAAGCAGGGTGCAGCAAAAGTGAACCATGAATTCAATTTACTTAGTAATATTCCAGTTGTATGGAGTACATCCCCTAAACTGCATCATCTCCATCCTAAAACCCAGTGAGTAGACGGGTATCTGTTCACTGCAAGGTGGTTGCAGATTTATCAAGGAAATCAGTTTATGGGACCCAAAAGGGCCTCTTGTAATGTAGTGTGTTAACTGGACACCCTCTGTGACTAGATATTTTCATCTGGAGCATCTCAGGATCTCTAGAACTGCAAACATACATACTTGTAAGTAAGTGAGCATGTGGTCATGCCAGGAACTACACTAACAGAAATATATCTCATATTTCATCTGCAAAAATAGTGCTGTTTGCAAAGGACCTGTTTGAGTGTGATTCCAGGTATTTTAGACACTGTGAAACAAATTTCTGGAAATGTGTTGGCCTCTTCTGCATACAAAGATATATGTGGGAGGACACGGTAGTGGTATCTCAGACATCTGTCTTGAGAATAGTCCATCGTTTTCTCAATGCCATGCTTAAGGAAGAGGACAGAGCCAGCACCAGATGGGAGTTGTGTGGTGTAGCCCATTTCCCTGAGGTATTCGGAGACATAGGCTGCACCTACATTGAAAGACCTCACCTAGTGAACTAGGCAGGAGCTGTGTGAATTGCTAAGGCTATCATGCCATCAGTTGCTTGGCGGTCTTTAATGCACAGGGTATCATCTACAATGTGAGGGCAGACCACCCAGGCAGTTTCCGTGACTCTCACATATGGCATGCACATGTCCTTTACCAATGGTTTGTGAGGGGTGACATCCTGCAGCTGCATCTTGTTGCAGATGCCAGACATGCTCCGGAACCCTGACTCATGACACCCATCAGAAATCCACAAAAATCAAACAGTCCACGGGTAAAGCCATGCGCTATTCAAACCAGATGTACTATAGACCATGCGTTTGGACTGCCAAAGGCATGCTTTCAGTGTCTTGATTCATCCAGTCTTGCCCTGCAGTATGATCCTGCAACATTTGCCAAAATACTGAGTGTGTGCAATGTTATACAATATTATACTCATGATGCACTTACAGCGGGGTGGTTTTTTGCAGAGACCGCACTTCCTAACACCACAGGCAGTGGCAGCTGAAACAGACAAGGAGTCAGAGGAGAAGCCAGCAGCAGGCGATGATCAGGAAGGTGGGCCAGCAGGGGAAAACAGGAGGAGGAGCCAGCAGCAGGGGATGATCAGGAGGAGGAGCCAGGGGGTGATAATGTTAAAATGAGTTGGGGACAGTATGCAGTGGCATTAGAAAGAGGCAGTGGATTGCACTTTGCTTTACAACATAACTATATAAGTTAAGCAGATGCACTTTAGTAAAAATGCTGCATATAAAAACACTGGGCACCTTCCTCGAACTATACTACTGATCTAATCAGCGTATCCTATAATTAAAAAGATCATCTCTACTTGACTCCAAGTAGACTATTCTCTATCTGTTAAACGTAGCACTTGCTCCTACAGTACTTATTACCTTGATACGGCACTCTTGTCATAGATAGTACCCCAAAAAGGCAACCCCCCATTTCTCGGTCACCCACGTCCCCGGAATCTTTTTTAAAGTTTTTTGTCTATTCCTTCTAGCATGTCGAGGGATCAGTTGCTAGTGTCCTCTCCTGCTCAGCTGGTGAACCTGGGAATATTGAGGCAATGTTACAATTGCCTCATGTACACAGACAACCCTCTCCTCCTCCCACAAAACACAAATACATGCGAGAGATGCAACTACACGGCCAAACTGGAGGCTGAGCTCTCTCAACATAGGACTGGCAAGACCAGTCAGGAGGAGAAGGTTACCACACACACTATAGACCCAGTCTCACATATTACCATTACAACCTCAAATCATACACATAAACACACAAAGACATACTCGGAGGCTCTGATCAAAAATCTACCAAAACAGCAGAGGCCACCAAAGCAGACACCCAAACAACCACCACCTCAGAACACAACACCTGCAACACATAGACCTCACAGTCAGAGTGTCAAACAGTCACAGCCCTTAAGGCCAAACACAATGCCAGACACACTAGTCATTGGTGACTCCATAGTCAGACACACTGACGTCCCGCTCACCAGACTGAGTAAGGAGAAGGTCACAGTAAGCTGCCTGTCGGACGCTAGAATCCGCCACATAACGCAAGCACTCAGGTCTCTCAACAGCAGGTACAAATATGATTCAGTCATTGTCCACGCTGGTGTAAACGACCTGAGACGTACCTCCTTGGACTACATGAAAAGAGACATTGAGGAGCTCTCTGATTATGTAGCCCAGACAGGTATGACCCTGACCTTGAGCAGTATCCTACCTTCACCAAGAATGATGCCACAATACAGAGATAAGATGATCAGCTTTAACACTTGGCTTAAACACTGGTGTCATTCAAAGGGGATCCAGTGTCTGTCTGCCTGGGATGACATGCTGGACAAGCCACGCTGCCGCAAGGGACGGCTTGCACCTGTCACCCTGGGATTCCGGATATTGGCAAAGGCTCTTGCCACCCCATAGTGCCTTTTTCAGGCAAGGCTCAAATTCTAAACCTACCACCCTAGAACACAACAAAGGAAAAAACTAAGGGTAATGCTGCTCAATGCCAGAAGTCTAAATCTCAAAATGCATGCACTCGAGGCCCTTCTCAGTATGGAGAACATCGATGTCTGTGCTGTGACAGAAACCTGGTTCAAGGCTCCTGAGAGCACCCCGGCGCTATCAGGTTTTACCTCATATCATGCGTTCCGGCCCCAAAATCTGGACAATACCAAGAAAGGAGGGGGGGTATCCATATTCATCAAGGACACCCACACCTCAAGACTGGTGGCAACGCACGATGCATCGGAGACCATCCAGGTGCAATTAACCATAGGCAAGACTGCTCTGCAAATTGTAGCATGTTACAGGCCACCCTCACAAACTCAGGAACCTCACATGGCCTTCCTGAAAACACTAGAGGGGATAAATGTATCACCAAACACCATCATACTAGGTGACTTCAATTACCCTAATATAGACTGGGAACACTACTCAAGCCCAAACACCCTAGCCCAAAAGTTCCTGGAATTCATAAACTCAAATGCCATGGAACAACTAGTCACCATCCCCACAAGAGGAGATAACATACTTGATCTCATCATCACGAACATGGGAGCACAATGTTCAACACCGGAGGTGTACCCTCACTGGTGAGATCAGACCACAAACTAATCTCGCTGGAGGTCCTCATCCCACCCCACCTGAAATAAAAGACCACAGTAAAGAACTTCTCAAAAGCCGACTTCACACTTCTAAAGACTAGTGTGGTCTCCTTTAAGGCCCCGAGCGGCGGAAAACAGTACTCAAGCCGCTGAATCACTTACAAATGCCTTCTACCAGCACCTGCAGGACTGCATGGATAAGGCAATCCCAAGCAAAACAAAGACTCTTTGTACCAAAGGCAAGCATCCAGTCTGGTGGACCCCAGCCATAAACAAACTCTACAACAAAAGGAGGAAGCTACTACAAGATAGAGCAAAATCCTTAAAAGGTAAGACACCCTTGATCACTATAAGTAAAAACTAAGAGCTCTCATAAAATCATCCAAAGCAAATTTGAGAGAAAAATAGCTAAAGACTCAAAAGACAATCATAAGGCCTTCTTTAGCTATGTTAGAAACCTGGGAGGAAACTCCCAGATATGCTCAGAGCTAGTTCAAAATGATGTGAAGATTACTGATCCTACAGACATTGCCAACATACTGGCTGACAGGTTCAGTGCAAACTTCTCCCCTCTCCCCAAAGGAGAGATATCTATACCAAACGATTGCAGCCCCCAAACATCTCCAGTGCCCAAGTGAGAACTGCTCTCTCCAAAGCAAAAACACAGCATCCATGGGACCTGATGGTGTCCCCGGCTGTGTGCTCCATGAACTCAATGAGGAATTAAACCCACAGCTAGGACAGCTGTTTAATCAAAGTCTTACCTCTGGATACGCACCCAGGAGTGGCGCACTGCAACTGTGGTACCACTTCACAAAGGCGGTGCCTCCACCGACCCTGGAAATTACCGCCCATTAGCTTGACAAGCCTTATCTGCAAAGCCATGGAGAGGATCATAATGGACCTCATAAATAAAGACATAGGGAATTTGCAGACTTTGGATCCAACCCAGTTTGGCTTTGTCAAAGGCAGATCATGCCTTTTAAACTTGGTTGACTTTTTCAAACAGTCACCAAAGCCATTGATGAGGAAAGGCAGTCCATACAGCCTACCTCGATCTGGCTAAGGCCTTCGATACAATACCCCATTCGGGTATCATTGAAAACTCATCAGCTTAAATGTCAACCCATACATCACAAGATGGGTTGCAAACTGGCTGAGTGACAGAACCCACAGGGTCAGAGCTGCTGGCGCCATGTCAGACTCAAAGCCTGTCACAAGTGGTGTCCCACAGGGCTCAGTCCTGGGCCCACTCTTGTTTGGCATCTACTTTTCCGAAGTACAAGCAAACACAGGAGGGTTATGGCTGACAAAGTTTGCAGATGACTGCAAACTGGGCCATAGTAGAAAACACATCTGACACAGATATCCTTCAGAAGGGTCTCACAGAAACGGATAACTGGTGCCAGAGCCACGGCCTAAAGTTAAATGCCAAAAAATGCATAGTCATACCCTTCGGGAAAAACAAGGTTACCCCTAGCTACCAAATAGGTGGCAATCCACTGAGCACAGAAGAAGTTATCAGGGACCTGGGGACCCAGGTTGATAGTAGTCTGTCATTCGACACCCATGTAGCTAAAGTAGTTAGGAAGACCTTCTACATTGCCCACCTTATCATGAAGGGATTCTCATCTAGATCAAGGGAGGTCATAGTCTCCCTTTACTCATCACTCATCAGACCAATGATTGAGTACAATGCCCCATTCGGAATGTATCTGACCCGACACTTGCAGCAGCTGGAGAGGCCACAAAAGTTCCTCACCAAAAGGATAAAGGGTCTCAAAAATCTGTCCTATGCTGCCCGACTGAAAGAACTCCAGCTCTATTCAGTCGGCTTGCTCAGAGGTGACCTTTGCCTAACATACAAGGCCATGTCAAACCCAGATTTGATGAATATGCTTCACCTCAAAAAATCTAGATCCATCAGAGCCACAAGGGCGGGAGACTTAAACCTTGACACGGCTATTAATAGGACGTGCTGGAGGGATAGATTCATCACCCAAAGACTCCCTATGCTGTGGAACAAAATCCCGGTACATGTGAGGCAGAGCACCTCGCTGGCCTTGTTCAAGAGAAATCTTGACCAATGGATGGGAGATCGCAGATATACCCCAGGGATTACCTCAGTGTCACTGCTCGACAGAGGCACAGAAAAATAATGGGTATAGTTCCCCATACTAAAGGGGTGGCCTAAGCCACAAAACGATGGGCTAGGCTTGTAAATGCCCTCGGGCAGATAGCCTAGTATGAACCTATGAACCTATGAACCTATGCTATGCATCAGAAATAGGTAACCCAGATAACACTGTACAAAGGGCAGGGCACAGATATTGTCATTTGCACAGGATGAGAAGGGAGTACATTGTCACAGGAAACTATGTGAGTGCTGTATGATTTTAAAAGAAAAAAATGTCAAATTGATATGGAGAGTTAATGTTGAGAAGGGCCAGGGTCAGTGAATATGTGTAATGTACTCAAGACTGTGGTTAATACGCATTGGTCTGCAGGGATACAGCCTTAGGAGTTGGTGCAGCACTGAGAGTCGTACTGCTGAGAAGGTACAGGTTATGCAAGTCAGATGGTTCAACTTCCCATGCATGGCCCCACCCATAGCATCTGATTCTGCCAGGAGTTTCATTGCTTGTGCTATGACTCTGTCTAGATACTTGTGTGCTGCATAACCTTGACTGATGTCTACTAGGACATGTGCTAGCATAATGATGTCCTTGACCATGGGGGTGCCCTCTCCTGATAGGAGACTCCTCCCCAATAGATGCTGCTGTGCATGTGCCAGCATAATGAGGTCCTTGACCATGGGAGTGCCCTCTCCTGATAGGAGACCCCTCCCCAATAGATGCTGCTAGGACATGTGCCAGCATAATGATGTCCTTGACCATAGGGGTGCCCTCTCCTGATAGGAGACCCCTCACCAATAGATGCTGCTGTGCATGTGCTAACATAATGATGTCATTGACCATGGGGGTGCCCTATCCTGTTAGTAGATCCCTCCCCAATAGATGCTGCTGAGGAGGGGCTGCACTGTGGGAGTGGGAACTTGAACATTCATAACTATGTTGGCTAATATTTGTGGATGTAGAATGTGAGCAGGTGCAAGGATGCCCACTTGATCCTGCAAGACAACCCAAAGAAGACATTGTATAGACAGCATGTTATTTAGTCACATATACAAGACATGCCATCCCATAGGTGTGATGCAGAGCCTGGGTCACTCTCACTATCTTTACTTTGGGTCAGTATGTTATTTAGTCCAATCAAGGAATCACATATAAGGGACATGCCCTCCCATACATCTGATGCACAGCCTGGATCACTCTCACTATGTTTACTGTGGGTCAGCATGTTATTTAGTCCATTCAAGGAATCACATATATGGACATGCCCTCCCATACATCTGATGCACAGCCTGGATCACTCTCACTATGTTTACTGTGGGTCAGCATGTTATTTAGTCCACTTCAGGAATCACATATATGGACATGCCCTCCCATAGGTCTGAAGCACAGTCTGAGTCACTCTCACTATCTTTACTGTGGGTCAGTATGTTATTTAGTCCACTCGAGTAATCCCATATACGGGACATACCTTCCCATAGGTCTGATGCACAGCCTGGGTCACTCTCACTATCTTTACTGTGGCTAAGTATGTTATTTAGTCACAAATACAGGACATGCCCTCCCATAGGTCTGATGCACAGCCTGTGTCAGTCTCACTATCTTTACTGTAGGTCAGCATGTTATTTAGTCCACTCAAAGACTCACATATACGGGACATGCCCTCCCATAGGTCTGATACACAGCCTGGGTCTCTCTCACTATCTTTACTGTTTATCAGCATGTTATTTAGTCAAATATACGAGACATGCCCTCCCATAGGTGTGATACACAGCCTGGATCACTCTCACTATCTTTACTGTGGGTCAGCATGTTATTTAGTCACATATATGAGACATGCCCTCCCATAGGTCTGATGCACAGCCTGGGTCACTCTCACTATCTTTACTGTGGGTCAATATGTTATTTAGTCACATATATGGGACATGCCCTCCCATAGGTCTGATGCACAGCCTGAGTCACTCTCACTATCTTTACTGTCGGGCAGCATGTTATTTAGTCACATATACAGGATATGCACTCCCATAGTTCTGATGCATAGACGGGGTCACTCTCACTATCTTTACTGTGGGTCATTATGTTATTTATTCACATATATGGGACATGCCTTCCCATAGGTCTGATGCACAGCCTGGGTCACTCTCACTATCTTTACTGTAGGTCAGCATGTTATTTAGTCCACTCATAGAATCACATATACGGGACATGCCCTCCCATAGGGCTGATGCATAGCATGGGTCACTCTCACTATCTTTACTGTAGGTCAGTATGTTATTTAGTCACATATACAGGACATGCCCTCCAATAGGTCTGATGCACATCTTGGGTCACTCTCACTATCTTTACTGTGGGTCAGTATGTTATTTAGTCACATATACGGGACATGCCCTCCCTTAGGTCTGATGCACAGCCTGGGTCACTCTCGCTATGTTTACTGTGGGTCAGGATGTTATTTAGTCACATATACAGGACATGCCCTCCCATAGGTCTGATGCACAGCCTGGGTCACTCTCACAATCTTTACTGTGGGTCAGCATGTTATTTAGTCACATATACAGGACATGCCCTCCCATAGGTCTGAAGCACAGCCTGGATCACTCTCACTATCTTTACTCTGGGTCAGTATGTTATTTATTCCACTCATGGAATCACATATACGGGACATGCCCTCCCATAGGTCTGATGCACAGCCTGGGTCACTCTCACTATCTTTACTGTGGGTCTGTATGTTATTTAGTCCACTCAAGGAATCACGTATACAGGACATGCCCTCCAATAGGTCTGATGCACAGCCTGGGTCACTCTCACTATCTTTACTGTGGGTCAGCATGTTATCCAGTCACATATACGGGACATGCCTTCCCATAGGTCTGAAGCACAGTCTGAGTCACTCTCACTATCTTTACTGTGGGTCAGTATGTTATTTAGTCCACTCAAGGAATCACATATATGGGACATGCCCTCCCATAGGTCTGATGCACAGCCTGGGTCACTCTCACTATCTTTACTGTGGATCAGTATGTTATTTAGTCCACTCAAGGAATCACATATGTGGGACATGCCCTCCATAGGTCTGATGCACAGCCCTGGGTCACTCTCACTATCTTTACTGTGGGTCAGCATGTTATTTAGTCACATATACAGGACATGCCCTCCCGTAGGTCTGATGCATAGCCTGGGTCACTCTCACTATCTTTACTGTGGCAGTATGTTATTTAGTCACATATATGGGACATGCCCTCCCATAGGTCTGATGCACAGCCTGGGTCACTCTCACTATCTTTACTATGGGTCAGTATGTTATTTAGTCACATATATGGGACATGCCCTCCCTTAGGTCTGATGCACAGCCTGGGTCACTCTCGCTATGTTTACTGTGGGTCAGCATGTTATTTAGTCACATATACAGGACATGCCCTCCCATAGGTCTGAAGCACAGCCTGGATCACTCTCACTATCTTTACTCTGGGTCAGTATGTTATTTAGTCCACTCAAGGAATCACATATACGGGACATGCCCTCCCATAGGTCTGATGCACAGCCTGGGTCACTCTCACTATCTTTACTGTGGCCTTGGTGGCCATAAACTGTGCTTCTATGGTAGTTCTGCACATACACTGGGTTGCAGAAGTTGAGTAACCAACCTTGGGGGAGGGCCATAAACTAAATCTCCATCACGCTCAATTACCAACCCCATGTCCACTGGTAGATCTTTCTGCCCATGAATACTAAGGCCAGATTCAGACATCTTTCTAATGGGGTCACCACATATTCTTTATCTACAGTTTCCTGTTGACCTGTCCTCTCTCAGATGGTTGTGTATCCTGACTATCAATAGGCTTAGTGAATTCATACATGGTTTGTGCAAGGGATGTGGTTGTCAAACTTCCTTTGTCAAATACACATTCTGCACCTCTCTGACTGTGCCATTTTATCCACACCATCACTATTCGAAGCTACAGATCCTTTAATAAAAGGCAGGGCAGTTCTACAGTGATTGTGCAAGATAATGAATCACCTGCAAAGACACTGGAGCATAACATTTCCAGTGCAGCTATGACCAAGCACCACAACTACACCTGCAACTTGTAAATAGATGCTAACAATTAATATTCCTGGCCATACCTTCTGCACATGGTTGTGACAGGTGGATTCCCGATGCACCTGTATACCATAAGGCAGACAGATATAATGAAGTTTAACGTGATTACAAAGAAAGGAGGAGTTGCAGCTATTGTTACTGTAAAATATAACTACATACTTTGGAACATCCTCAATTGAAACTCTCTGGGGCCTGTCCAGTTCTGGCACAACATCCATCACTATGCTGTAGGATTCTTTGTCACTGTTAGCATCTTTAACTTCTCTGTCTCAGTCACTATGAGAGATGGTTTGGTCGATAGTCCATCACATTTTGTCCTATGTCCCCATGTCATAGCTTCTGCTCTTTGGATGGTAGAATGGATTATATCCATGTCCCAGTGGTGGACCATTTCATAGCCATGGTTTTGACCACCTACCACATTGACATTGATGACAATCTCAATCCAGGAATGGCCAGAGAAAGGCTGGTCAGCAGCATGGACTCCATGGAGATGGAGTACCCATAGCAGCACCTCATTCTCAGCATGGGGTTTGGGACTGGATGATGTGGTCTGCCTACCAAATGCAGTATTTCCTTTCTTTGTGCCCTGTTTTACATAGCTCCATGATATTGAAAACACTGGGATTAACAGTCATGTTCCTGCATGCATCTTACAAATCATTACACTTTACTATTCCACTAGGCCATATTGTATGCTTTATTTGTGCCTGACTGTTAGATATCTGTATCTACAATCTTTAAGTAAATGTCAAGCATGTATATGCACTGAGCACAGATTGTCTAGAAAACAAGCAGAGAACTGCTAGTGAACAAAAACACATGCTTATTACAATAGCACTGTTACAGAGTTTGTAGATAATGACATGTGAGATGTGTCTACCATCTATCTTAACAATCCTGCAGGCTACCATATTCTGTGCACTTCTAGTGTACCCCTTAACAAACTTTTGTCCAGCACATTTAAAAGTACTGACACCCCTTATGGGCAGTAGGATAAAGATCAGTCAAAAATCTACATTTGTGCAAAAGAATGGATTAGTACGAAGCGGCACGTAACTTACATCAGCATATAGTTTACACAGAAGGAAGGTAGGGCAGGATTCAAACTCATTTTGTTTTCTTCATACCTACTAACTGTCCAGATTTTCACAGAATGTCCAGATTTTTGTCTCATATTTTTGGTCCATTCCTCATAAAAGTTCTGATTTTCTAGTGCATTGAAGTCATATTTGTCTTTATATTCTTCCGAAAATACATGCCAAAGCAAAACCTGTTATTCTATCCACTTTCTAAGTCTGTAAGAACAATATTTCAAATCTGTCATTGGTTTTGGGCTTTGCCCCCCTATTATTTTTAGCTTTGCCCAGATTTCTTGTACTTACAGTTTGAGAGGTCTTGTTTTCTTCCTATTGTATGATGAGGCTGTGGGCTTCAGTTTGAACTTATATCATGTAGCTTTACCCCTCTGGGTACAAGGAGTATGCTAATTATGTAGATTTACCTCTCTGGGTACAATGCATATGCTAATTAGGTAGATTTACCCCTCTGGGTACAATGAGTATGCTAATTATGTAGATTTACCCCTATTGGTACAATGAGCATGCTAATTATGTAGATTTACCCCTCTAGGTACAATGCTTATGCTAATCATGTAGATTTACCCCTCTGTGTACAATGAGTATGCTAATTATGCAGATTTACTCTTCTGGATACAATGAGTATGCTAATTATGTAGATTTACCCCTCTGTGTACAATGAGTATGCTAATTATGTAGATTTACCCCTCTGCATACAATGGGTATGTTAATTATGTAGATTTACCCCTCTGGGTACAATATGTATGTTAATTATGTAGATTTACCACTTTGGGTACAATGAGTATGCTAATTATGTAGATGTACCTCTCTGGGTACAATGAGTATGCTAATTATGTAGATTTACCCCTCTGGGTACAATGCGTATGCTAATTAGGGCTCATCTCTTATTATTTCTGAATTGCTCAATTTGCACAATGAGTACACCTAATAAACATTGTGAAGATTCCTACATGATGCTATGCAAATGGCTGAGCAAATGCGTGCAGTTTCATGAATCTGTGGTCAGCTCATTATTTTAGGTGTGTGGTAATTGTCATGTGGTATCTAACTATCTGCAGATGGAGTCACTGTCCAGCACTTATTCTCAACAGCATACAAAGGAATGTATGACAGTCATGTTTCATACCACAAAGTGCTAGCGGAAACATAATATTACAGTACCTATATTTTCAGAGTTTGCCTTCTGTATCATAAATCAGGTGCTAATTGATGCCTGTTGTTGTGTGGAACTTCAGACACATGAGAACTGTTTTGCGCCCCAATTGTCTGCCATTTTTCTGTGAGATTCTTGAAGGTGAGACATCACAGTTAGAAAAGGAGAAGGTAGTGCTCATTTTAGAGGAGTCCAAGATTTTTCTGGACATTCTCCATAAGGAGTTCATGGAGGAGGTTTATATTGAGCTGAAGTATAAGGGTCAAGCCTGGCATAGGTTAGTGAACTCTGTGCCTTGTGCTGTTACACTAACATGAGGGGCTGCAGCCATGACCTCCTTTTCCAGTAGCAGGAAGACGTTAAAGTGTGGTCACCATCTTTGTACCAAAAGTGTTACTTATTTCACGTGTACAAATTACCTGCCTCAAAGTGATATCCACACATTTTACTTTACACCCTTTTTGTGTCTCTAGCCCCTGAAGAGTTTGGAAGAAAAAGGCAGATACACAGAAGCAGACTTTAGTGCCTAAGAGAGTACAGCAAGTAAGTGTCCGTGCTGTCATAAACCCACCTGGCTTGTAATAAAAATAATGTATAGCACTAATAAACCAATGGCACACTGTTATTACTGGTGTACATCGAAGTTAGTAGCATGTGCAATGTTACAAGTATATTCCTGCATGCCTCCTTCTGTATAGGTGGTAAAGTGGGTCTTCCTGTTAAATCTCTTTGTTGTCGCACTGTGTGGGTTCCTGTGGCTCACAGTTGTAGTCATAAAACAGTTCAGGTATATGTTTCTGTCCAACAGTATCACTGCAGAAGTACACTGTCCATAAATGTAAGATCATAATTTTTTCTCTCTATTACAGGAGATTCGAGGTATCATACGGTGAAAACTCTAGCTTGGCTAGGTTTTTCTTGTAGTTTTGCAGTAATTGGTTTGTCTGTGTGACCCTTTTCTTCTTTGAGGTAGTCATTAATTGGGATATTGCAGACACCTTAATGGCTACAGACATCAGCTGGGTATAAAGACCCTGTTTTTCCAGAGTATAGCCAAACAGTCCACTTATGCTGTGCTGATGAGTCCACAGCTAGTGGTGTTTGGCTATATTGGCCTGAACATATCCATAAAGACTTAAAAAAGGAAAAAGTAAAAAGTAATGGACATTCAGAAGCAGCATAGTTGAAACACTTGATGTCTTTAAGGGTCATTTGCATGTATCCCATGGGCCTCTATTACAAGAGGCTTAAGGTATCACACAGAGAAAACTCTAGCTTGGTTACCTTTTTACTCTTTGATTTAGTATACACTAAAACCTGCTGTCTTTTGCTTTTCACCTGTGATTGACATATGTCTGTCTGAGCAGTATGTTTATTTTGTATATGTATAGTATTCTCAGACATCAAATAACATTTCTTGCCACAGGCACATATTGGTCTCGCTAAATAGCGCTTCTCTCTGTTAGACTGCATGTGAGATGGCTTTTGGTTTAACCCTCCAGTCTTTGAAAAGTGTATTCTATTAATTGTAGAATTTATCAGCATAATTGAGAATGCAGTTTCCACTGTGTTTGCATTTCTCTTTCTTCACCTTCTTTGATATTCTCTTTTCTCCTGCATACATTTATTTTATTGTTTTTTTTCTCTCTATTTCTTTTACTATTTATTATATGCAGCATCACAGCAAATTGCACTAATCCCATCTGCAGTGTCTGTCAATTCCCCACAGGTGGTAGCACCATGAACACCATCAGTGGAAGCACCCAACACTCTGGGTCACAGCCTGACACAGTTACCTTCACACCTCTTGCCCTAACTGCACCATCTACATTAGGTAGCCCTGCACCAGTATCTGGCACCAAGGTACCTGCCAGTAGCAGTGAGAGCAGAGGTTACACCTTTATCACCTATCTCCACAAGGCACAACTTCTGGGCAATATCATCAGCAAAAGCTTGGATGCTTGCATCAGCCACATGGAGACCATGGCCTAGTGACTCGTTCAGTCATGTTCCTGCCCAACATAATTTCACACTGGGGTCAGTTAACAGAGACTGCATCTAAGAACACCCAGCCCTATCCTCCAAACCTGGTATTCCGCTGTCTTTTTTGTCGATGCCCATGTCTATTGGTTTACAGTCTTCTCTTTGTTAACTTGATGTCTCTGTTACCATTGTGTTCCCCTTCCCTTATTGGGATACCCCATACCATGTCAGTCTTGTCTGTCTCTCACTGCTACCGAGCCCATATCCCTCAACTATCTAGATTTTTGTGGAATGTATACATTTTTTGCCTCATATTTTTGGTCTGTTCCTTAAAAAAAAATTGCAATTTTATGGCAAATCATTGAGGACTGAATTCACTAAATAATGACAGACATTTGAGTTTCAAACTTCACATCTATTAGAAAATACACGGTAACACAAAACTTTTTATTCTAGTAAATTTCTCAGTTTATAAGAGTACTACTTACAATTTGTCCACATTTGTGGACCTTTGTCCCCACATTATTTTGATTCTCTCCAGATTTCGTCTGCTAAAAGGTTGAGAAGTATGACCTAACCTTCCCATCTCACATTCCTAACCTTCCCATCTCACATTCCTAACCTTCCCATCTCACATTTCTCTTATATCCCTTACTTCTTTCCTCAACCATCCCTTGTCTTTAAAGAAATGGGCACCTGTCCCACTAAAGACATATACACGTCCTAACACATCCCCATCCTAGTCATTCCTTATTTGCTCACCTTTTTTCTACCCCCTGCTTGCTTCTGTTTTTCATCTCTGAAATAATCCAATGTATAACCTTTAATCTAGTTAAATAAATAACATAAATAAAAACATTGACATCCTCAAGGATACTGCATTTTGTTTACTTTATACTTCTTTATTGATTATTGTAATTCATGCATTAAAATTTACTGTTACTTATGGAGCTTTTCTTCCCAGGCCTCTGCTGAAAAAGGACCTGTGCCCAGTTGGATTTTCCCAGCAAACAAATGTTAAATAAATAAATAATAAAAAAATGGATAAACAGATCACACACATGCCCAAAAAGGGATTCTAAAACACTTTCTGAGGTCATATGGTGCATTACAGATCACAGAGAGCACCGTCAGTGACTGTTTATAACTGTCAAGATTTAACACTGTTCATTGTATGCCAACAATGAAGTCCAATTGATATCATGTCCTACATATAGTGCTGTCAGCTGCCATCAGTCATGCAAATGAGCTAAGCACCACTGCAGGGAAGGTGTCAAATATGAAATGAGACAAAGCAGATAAAGCATATGATTTTAGGTGGGTCTATATTACAACCGCGAAAGTCCTAAACGGCAAATATGGAATGATCAACACATACTACCCGAACCGCGAATACACCGAACACCCTTGTTTTTCTTTCGGCTTTTCCTGGTTAGGGGTCGCCACAGTGGAACTTTGGTTCATTAATGATTGGCAGTCAATTTTTACGGTGCCGAGGTGCCAGCCTGAAACCCAACCTTCAATGAAGGCACGCCCATTTCACGCATGTCTTTCAAACACCACTCGACAACGGGGAGGACATGTGAACACCCTAAACTACGAAATTCGAAATCTCGAACCATCATAGTTGTCCAAAACCACTGTGCGCTACATACTACCTACCCAAACAAAATAAATAAACCACATACATATACTAACCAAAACCCTACTTCTAACCCTACACTAAACCTTACATACATTACTGCCTAGGTACTTACCTTAACCCGCACCCTAACCCTAAGGTCCGTAACTATCGCACACTTACCTTACGGAGCTATATTCAAACAAAATAAATAACCCACACACACATACACTTAAAACCCTACTTTTAACCCTAAACTAAACCTTACATACATTACTATCTATGCACTTACCTTAACCCGCACCCCAACCCTAAGGTCCGTAACTATCGCACACTATTACTATCTATACACTTACCTTAACCTGCACCCTAACCCTAAGGTCCATAACTATTGCACACTTACCTTACGGAGCTATACCGCAGAAGGGCCAACCATGATGATTTGACATTTCAGATTTTGCGCTTCAAGATGATCGGTGTTTTCGTGTTTTGATATATACATGTCGATGTTTCCATATTCGGGTAGGTGGACCTTTGAAATTTTAATAGGGAACTGATTTTAGGCAAACTGCTTCCTTGATTCAGCTGCTGATGAAATTAATTGTAGAGTTTTAGTGAACAGAGTGGAGTGTTAAACTTGTCTCTGGATTTTCTTCTTTTTAATTTTCTGCTTCCAGAATGTAAATGTGTACAAATCGTCTCCTATATGCTTCCCTAACAACTTCAGTATGACTGCTTTTATGTCTCACTGTGGTGCTGCGGTAGCATTGTCGCCTCACAGTAAGACGTTGTCCCATTCGATTCTCAGCTAGAGCATCTTCTGTGTGGAGACATGCGTGAATGGGTGTACCTTCATTGAAGGTTGTGCGTCAGAGCTGGCAACTCAGCACGTAAAAATCTGCTGTCAATCATTAGTGGACCGGAGTTCCGCTGTGGCGACCCCTAACCGGGAAAAGCCGAAAGATGCAATAACAACAACTTATCATTGGAGTGTTTGGTAGAATGCTACCAAAGAGTGCAATGTACTCATATCCCTTGAGATCTATCTTTTGCTTTCTGCTTTCAGTCTGCAAATGTGTAACATTCCTTTGATATGCATTTCCGCTGACATATTCCATGTAACCTCTGATATGGCTCAACTTGTTAATGCAGAGTTTGATAGTATACCACTAAGGAAACTAATGTGCTCTAATGTTTTAATGCTGAAGTTTTTCATCTCATTTACATTATAGAACAGATACACTGATAAAACTCTGATAATTAAACGACTGATGTAGATTCATCATGTTACTTTCTTGAATCTCATCTATCATACCCGAGTTTCACATTTTCTAAGTTAAAGTATTTGAGGTTAATATCTGGCTGTATATGTCATAACCCCCTTCTCCATTGTGTTCTGCATCCCTGCTTTGGTTAGCAGCTCCCTCTTTAGTCTTCTGTTGATTTCTGTTGTTTTTGCTGCCTTACTACCACATCTGATCTCCATCCTTTGCCATCCTAGCCTTGCTTTCTTCCATCAGATATTCCCTACATATCTCTATCCTTTAGTTACAACAATGATAAATTATCAGTATCATCTGTGCTCATAGTTTTGTGATAACTAACCTAGATGTTTGTGCATTTGCAATTTTAATAACAGCTGCTCGTACTAAACACTGGCCACAGATTTATCTAACCTGATCTTCCCACAGATCCCTACTTTGTCCACAACAAGAAGCTGCACATTGCCCACACTGCCCTGGCCACACACATTGCTAATTAGCCTTGGTGCTCATCACACATTCATTGTAAACAGTATTAGCTTGTCCTCATTAACAGATGTGACTTATCTGAATCCCCAGGACAATGTATTCTGTATCACACTTAACACTTTACTGTAGCAGTAGAGCAATCAATCACAGAATGAGGACATTACTGTTAGTTTTATAGATTGACTAGATGAGTTTAGTTGCAGTGGTAATGGTGTAGTGACAGAAAAGTCCCAATTTGTAAGTATGTATACTCTACCATTTCCAGACGTAACAATTTTTAAAAATTAGTTTTTGTACTTAAGTAGCAGTTTTTCCTCCATTTTGTCCTCTCTGAAATAATATTCTGCCAATGAAACCTTAATTATGAACCAATATGATAGCCATGGAACATCAGACTGGCTTGTCCTCTGAAAGCTGACAACACAGATAACATTGTTTTTGCAGAGGGGTAACCAGTGCCACATCTCCCAAACTCTTCAAACTCTTGCATCCATAAAAATAGAAGAGAAAGAGAGTTTGCACCCTCATCAGCAAACCTAAATATGGAAAAGGAATTAGGTGCTTGAAAATATTGTAAAGGGGGATTTTTTGTTTTACCAGCCTTTGACCATCAAGCTTCTGCTGACACCCTAGTGACCCATTCATTTCCCCATTCTTCCTGGAATTAACACCCTAAATCATTCTATGTGGGCATCTTCGGATTCATGGGGGATACATTTCAATAACCTCATCTTACACCCAGTCCGAAATGACAAGAGTCAAGTGCTGGTTGACAGTCTAAAAAGACTAGCTTAGATTTTTTAAATATGTTCAGCTGTCTCCCCCCTGCTGGCATCCTGGCATAATGCACGGGCCACTATACCCATCCATGTGTGGATGAATGCTTCCATACATCTATGAACTCAAAGTTAGAATATAATGCAGTCAGTGGTTTGGATCATGACCCCCAAGTACACAATATTTGGCTCTTCCAGGGGGAAAACGTGCAGCAGCACTCATACTAAGTCCTGTTACTGGGATGGGAAAGTTGGCATTGGTATCTTATTCCTATCACTTAGCATCATATTTTCCCGGCGCCTTTAATGCTAATCAAACCTTAAACATTTTGGCCATTTTCAGACCTTTCTCCTTCTCTGCCATGGAGGAAAAGTTTAATTATAAAATTTTAAGCTTGCAGTGCTTATCCATTGTCTTCTGTCACATGCACAGACATGCATATATGGGATTATATCATGTGGTTGAAAAAAACATTTCATTGCAGTTTAAAACAGTGAGCCATATGCCGTTGAACTCGCTTGTCCTCTGGAAGCTGTTATTTTTTTGGGATTGGCTGTTTGCCCTTTCTCCAGTGTTGCACAGTCTTGACGTGCTTATGTATAAGATGTAGGGGGTATGTGGGTGCAAGGAGGTTTGCTCCCCCCCAAGCAAAAACATGGCAATTTGTGTTGTCGGCTTTCAGGGGACAAGACAGTGTGATTTTCTATGACTGACTTTTTTAAACTACAGTCATTTGGATTTACGAACATGATATAAAATCCACACACACACACACACACACATATATATATATATATATATATCTATATATATATATATATATATATATATATATACATTGAATGACCTAATGCAACAATGATCTCAACACATGAGAAAAAAAAAAAAAAAAAAAAATTATCTGCTTTTACTGTATTTGTGTTTCTTCCTAATTTATTTTGCTTTTGCGTCATCTTAAAAGTACTCAGTTGTATTTATTACTTCTTGGTGCAACTCATTCTAAGCCTTTTAGTTTAAGCACTTGGGCTTCAGACCAGTTGTTTTACATTAAGAAGGTTTGTGGTTTGCACTGTAGTGGCAGGACAGGTAGCTTACATCCTTCTAAGTTGGGAACTGCTGATTGAGGGCTCAGTGTCAGTTATTCTAAAAGTGTATTAATTCTGGTTTAAGCACTTGGGCTTCAGGCCAGTTATTTTAAATTAAAAGGGTTCGTGGTCTGCACTCTTGTGGGAGGAG
The DNA here is from genome assembly GCF_019279795.1 of Protopterus annectens. NCBI lineage: Eukaryota > Metazoa > Chordata > Ceratodontiformes > Protopteridae > Protopterus > Protopterus annectens. The sequence continues at coordinate 1,356,083,981 of NC_056746.1, read as the reverse complement.
AGGCTGGACTCTGCCCTTCTGAGCTGGGAATTTCTGGTTAAAGGCTTATAGTGCCTGCATATTTGAACTGCTTCTTACTGAAATTGGTACACCTTGTTTGCTGTAGCGTAGACTAGATCCAGGCCTGCTGAATCTAGCTTTGTTTGTATAACTTAAGCACTAATCCAGGCATTCTTCAAAGTATTCAATTGTATTTATTACTGGTTGGTAGTAACTTGATTAAAGTGTAGCTATCATTCTAAGTCTTTTGGATTAAGCACTTGGGCTTCAGACCAGTTGTTTTACATTAGGAAGGTTTGTGGCCTGCACTGTGGTGGCAGGACAGGTGGCTTACATCCTTCTAAGTTGGGAACTGCTGATTGAGGGCTCAGTGTCTGTTATTCTAAAAGTGTATTAGTTCTGGTTTAAGCACTTGGGCTTCAGGCCAGTTATTTTACATTAAGAAGGTTCGTGGTCTGCACTCTTGTGGGGGGAGAGGCTGGACTCTGCCCTTCTGAGCTGGGAATTTCTGGTTAAAGGCTTATAGTGCCTGCATATTTCAACTGTTTCTTACTGAAATTGGTACACCTTGTTTGCTGTAGCATAGACTAGATCCAGGCCTGCTGAATTTTGCTCTGTTTGTATGCGTGTTGTTTGTTTGCTTGTTATTTCCCTGAAACGCTAATACCACCTAAACCGTGGCTTTTCAGCGCTTCTGTGGATCCCTAGTGATATCTGCATTGCTTACTGTACTCATTTCCTTGTTTCACTTAAAAGAAAGTTACTGTTTGTCATTTTTGCATTTAAGTTACCTGTAACACATTGCATTTAAGTTACCTGGCACTTGCTCACTAAAGGCACTTGCTCACTAAAGCAATTATATAAGTCAGCACTAAAAAATTAAAAGCACTACACTCTCACAAAGTCCTCTCGAGTACCTTGTTCCCCATTGGCCCTTTTTTTTTCAATTATAAAGGAATTCCCAATACTATTCTAGCATGTCCAAAGGTCAGTTGTTAATCTTCTCTCCGGTCCAGCTGGTGAATCTGGGAATCTTGAGGCAATGTTACAACTGCCTCATGTACACAGACAACCCTCTCCTCCTCCCAATAAATTCCAACACATGTGAGAGATGCATCCATATAGCCAAACTGGAGGCTAAGCTCTCTCAACTCAGTACTGGCGTAACCAGTCAGGAGGAGAAGGAAACCACACTCAGTACAATTCCAGTCTCACATAGACCTACCACGACAGCAGACCAAACACATAAACACACAAAAACATACTCGAGGCTCTAAATAAAAATCTGCCTAAGCAGCAGAGACCTCCAAAGCAGACACCCAAGCAACCGCTACCCCAAAACAAAACACGTGCAACACATATCTCACAAAGCCAGTGTGCCGAACAGTCACAGCCCTTAAGGCTAAACAACACACCTGATACACTTGTAATAGGTGACTCTATCATCAGGCACACTGACGCCCGCTCACCAGGCTGAACAAGGAGAAGGTCATGGTGAGCTGCCTCTCGGGCTAGGATCCGCCACATAACACAAGCACTCAGGTCACTCCAAGGCAAGTACAAATATGACTCAGTCATTGTCCATGCTGGTGTGAATGACCTGAGACGCACCTCCCTGGACTACATGAAAAGAGACATAGAGGAGCTCTCTGAGCATGTGGCCCAGGCCGGTATGACCCTGACCTTGAGTAGCATCTTACCCTCACCAAGAATGATGCCACAATATGAAGACAAGATGATCAATTTCAACAATTGGCTTAATTATTGGTGTCATTCAAAGGGGATCCAATGCCTGTCAGCCTGGGATGACATGCTCAACAAGCCACGATGCTTTGCTAGGGACGGCCTGCACCTGTCACCCCTGGGCTTTGGATATTGGCAAAGGCTCTTGCTACCCCATAGTGGCTTTTTAGGCAAGGCTCAATAGACAAACCCACCTCCATAGGTATCACAAGGGATAAGAAACTAAGAGTAATGCTACTCAACGCCAGAAGTCTAAACCTCAAGATGCATGCACTCGAAACTCTCCTTAGCATGGAGAAAATCGATATCTGTGCAGTAACAGAAACCTGGTTCAAGGCTCCCGAGAGCACCCCAGCACTACCAGGTTATACCTCATACCATGCTTTTCAGCCCAAAACTCGGACCAACCACAAAAGGAGGGGTATCAATATTCATCAAAGATACCCACACCTCCAGGTTGGTGGCACAGCACGAAGCATCAGAGACTATCCATGTGCAACTAACAGTGGGTAAAACTGCCTTCCAGTTTATAGCCTGCTACAGACCACCCTCCCTAACCCAGGAACCCCACTCGGCCTTCATGAGAACACTGGAAAATATGAAGGTCTCTCCAAACACCATTATATTGGGCGACTTCAACTACCCAAACATAGACTGGGAGCATTACTCTAGCTCCAACACCCTAGCCCAAAGGTTCCTAGAATTTATAAGCTCAAATGCTATGGAACAACTTGTTACCACTCCCACAAGAGGGGAAAACATACTGGACCTGATCATCACCAACATGGGGACTCTATGCTCCAGACCAGAAGTGTATCCCTCACTGGTAAGATCAGACCATAAACTAATCTCACTGGATGTTCACATCCCGACACCACCCCTGCCCAGAAAACCATAGTGAAAAACTTCTCTAAAGCAAATTTCACACTCCTCAAAACTGAGGTGGAATCCTTCAAAGCCCCGGCCTGTGGAAAATACGCCCAGACCGCAGAATCCTTTATAAACGCATTCTATGAACACCTTCAGGAATGCATGGATCATGCAATCCCAAATAAAACCAAGACCCAATCCTCCAAAGGCAGACGTCCTGTCTGGTGGACCCCAGCCATAAACAAGCTATACAATAGAAGGAGGAAGCTACTAAATGATAGAGCAAAATTTCAAAAAGGGAAGGCATCTCTGATCAGTATTAGCAAAAAACTACGGGCACTCATAAAATTGTCTAAGGCCAGCTTAGAGAAAAATTGCACAGGACACTAAGGATAATCACAAGGCTTTCTTTAGTTATGTTAGGAACCTGGGTGGTAATTCCCAGATATGCTCAGAATTAGTCCAAAATGACAAAAATACACGAACCCACAGACATTGCCAACATCCTAGCTGACAGGTTCAGCACAAACTCCCTCCCCACCAAAAGGGCAAATATCTATTCCAGCAGAGTGCTGCCCCCCTGACATCTCGGATGCTCAGGTAAGAGCTGCCCTCTCCAAAGCAAAAAACACAGCATCAATGGGACCAGACGGTGTCCCTGGCTGCGTCCTACATGAACTCCAAGAAGAGCTAAACCCAAACATAAAACTACTGTTCAATCTCAGCCTTACTACAGGATATGTACCCAAAGAGTGGTGTACAGCAACTGTGGTCCCTCTCCACAAAGGTGGTGCCTCAACGGATCCTGGAAACTATCGCCCCATAAGCCTGACTAGCTTGGTCTGCAAAGCTATGGAAAGGATAATCATGGACCTCATAAATAAAGATATTGGGGACCTACAGACACTGGATCCTACCCAGTTCGGCTTTGTTAAGGGCAGATCCTGCCTCTTAAACCTGGTCGATTTCTTTGAAACAGTCACCAAGGCCATTGACGAGGGAAGGTGGTCCACACAGCCTACCTGGACCTCACAAAAGCCTTCGATACAATACCCCACTCGGGCATTATAGATAAGCTCACCAGCTTAAATACAAACCCCTATGTCACTAGATGGGTTGCAAACTGGCTCAAGGACAGAACCCACATGGTTAGAATTGCTGGAGCCATGTCAGACTCCAAACCAGTTACAAGTGGCGTCCCACAAGGCTCAGTCCTGGGACCTCTCTTGTTCAGTATATATTTCTCGGAGGTACAGGCCAACACAGAAGGACTGTGGCTGACCAAGTTCGCAGATGACTGCAAACTGGGCGCCATAATCGACTCTCCAGCCGACACAAGCATCCTCCAAAAGGGCCTCATAGAAACAGACAACTGGTGCCAGAGCCATGGCCTCAAGCTAAACGCCAAAAAGTGTATAGTCATCCCCTTTGGCAAAAACAAAGTGCCCACAAATTACCACATAGGTGGTAATCCATTAAGTACAGAAGAAGTAATTAGGGACCTGGGGACCCAAGTTGATAGCAATCTCTCATTTGACAACCATGTGGCCAAAGTGGTTAGAAAAACATTTTATATAGCCCACCTAATCATGAAGGGATTCACATCTAGATCAGGGGAGGTCATCATGCCTCTTTACTCATCCCTCATCAGGCCCATAATTGAGTACAATGCCCCTTTTGGGATGTACCTTACCAGACACCTGCAGCAACTGGAAAGACCCCAAAAGTACCTCACCAAGAGGATCAAAGGGCTCAAACAGATGCCATATGCTGCCCGGTTAAAGAAACTCCAGCTCTACTCAGTGGCATACCACCTGTTCAGAGGCGATCTGTGCCTGACGTATAAAGCCATGTCCAACCCGGAATTAATGGACATGCTGCACCTCAGAAAATCCAAATCCTATCGAGCTACACACTCGAGAGACTTGAACCTCAGCACTGAAATAAATAGGACATGCTGGAGGGACAGATTCATAACCCAGAGGCTCCCTTCACTCTGGAATAAAATCCCAGTCCAGGTTAGGCAGAGTCCCTCATTGACTCTCTTCAAGAGGAATCTTGATGAGTGGTTGGGAAATCGTAGGTTTACCCCGAGTATGACTTCTGTGTCACTGTTAGACAGAGGCACAGTATACTAACCTCAAAAAAAGGGCATAGCAAAATTAATTTAAAATGGGTGGCGAAAGCCAAACACATTCTGGCTAGGCTTATAAATGCCCTAGGGCAGATAGCCTAGTATGAACCTATGAACCTATGAACCTATGATAGAAAAGGAGTAATCTAACTCTATTAACTGCATTACACACTCAATCGAAAAACATTATCAGGGACCGACAGACAGGCAAATAGAAAGATATACAACATACTTACACACACACACACACACACACACACACTCACACACACACACACACACACACACACACACACACACACACACACACACACACACACACACACACACACACACACACACACACACACACACACACACACACACACACACACAGAGCATCACTTATAGAACTATAGAAACACACCCTGACACACACACACACGCACACACACACACACACACACACACACACACACACACACACACACACACACACACCAAAAAAACAACAAACAAAAGAAAAACAACACATTATTTGGGATTTTTCAGGTGGGCAACCCCACGACAACTCCATGTGCACCTCAAGGACCTCCCACACTCCTGCAGCCCTACAATACTTCTTCTATAAGAATATATCCTGCACAGCTCAACACTTTTGGCTAGCTATGTCTTTAATCCATTGAAAGGGACGTGTGTGTGTGTGTGTGTGTGTGTGTGTGTGTGTGTGTGTGTGTGTGTGTGTGTGTGTGTGTGTGTGTGTGTGTGTGTGTGTGTGTGTGTGTGTATGTGTGTGTGTGTTTGTGTGTGTGTGTGTGTGTGTGTGTGTGTGTGTGTGTGTGTGTGTGTGTGTGTGTGTGTGTGTGTGTGTGTGTGTGTGTGTGTGTGTGTGTGTGTGTGTGTGTGTGTGTGTGTGTGTATGTGTGAGTGTTTGTGTGATCATTTTAAATGACTGTCCATTATCTAGATTCAAGTGAACAGAGTTCTTAATGGTCACATTATTATCTTCAAACTTGTTTAAGGAACTCCTGTTTGTACTTGAATTAAAAGTGTTTACTGAAGACATCTAAGGCAGGCTTCCAATCCATATTATGATTTAAAAATGTTATTGGTATGTTTGCCTCTGACAAAGGGGTAAGGAGAACTTGATTAATTTGGAAAATATCCTGAAAAATAGTGATGTCCCCCAAGAATAATGAGATCTCTGTGGTGATCAGGGCCAGCCTTAGACCACTTATACCAGTTTGGTCCAGTAGAGCCCTGCTCTATTATGAGGCCCCACAATAGGCTATAATGGAGTCATTATGCCATACACGACAACAGGGATTTGTCTATGAGGCACAGCAGCAATTGCAAAGCATCTCCCTACTCATAGCCTTGCCTCCACAAGTTGTTAATGTGTTTTGTTCATTTAATAAACAACATTTCCTGTTATGCAGTACAGTATTGACTAGTCCAGTATTATTAGTAATCACAGCTTCATGCTTCATGTATGTCTGTCTGTCACTGTTGCTGAGTACTCAGCTGGGTTTTCAACCTAAAACTGGTTGGATTAATCATCTGGTTCTGTGAACTGTGTCATTCACTGTCTCAGAATATAAGATCAGGCTTGATTTGAAGACTGAAAGTGAGGTACTGTGTTTTCTTTTACTTCTCCTGCTGATGTGGGAATTATGAATGGTTGCTAATAAATACAGTTACAAGAAATAACTGTGGAATAGGTGGTCTATAACAGTATGAAAACAAACACTAGCAATCATAAAAAAAAACAATAATGTGAAGTAACTTCTGATCATAAAGACTTGTTCTTGGCATCCTAAGAAAATGGGCATGTGAAGTGAGAGTTTAGGGGTTTAGGGGTTATGGTTAGTCAAAAGATTTTACTAGATTTCATGTTTCAGTATGACTGCTTCATAGTACCAAGGTGTGCTTGGTGCTGCCAGCAAGACCTTCCAAAGATGCTGGAGAGTGTAGAGTACTTAAGTTTTAGAAATAGTCTTGACTGATTTATTGATTGATTGATTGACTGATTGATTGATTTAAAGTTAAACATAGGAAGAACACTGATTTGCCCAGAACATTTTTAGGTTAGCAGAGTGAAAAGTAAACCAAAGAAACGAGCACAATCATAAGTAGACGTGATACACATATTCTGTTAGTAAAATAGGTAAACAGAGGACCTGTACACTGTCATAACATTATATAGTACAAGTTTTTTTTGGAGAATATTATATACAAAGGGCAAAGCATTAGACGTTTGTACAATTGTTGAGCACGGGATGTGAAGGAAAGCAAGGCATGAGTGAAAGTAGGGGAAGAAAGGAAAAGGAGGCAGACAGAAACGAGAGAGAAAAAAAACTGTCGAACATCCTCAGAATGGTCAGTAGCGATACTATGAAGTATGGGGGACAAGGGAGAAGAGACATCCTCAGAATGGTCAGTAGCGATACTATGAAGTATGGTGGCAAGGGAGAAGAGACATCCTCAGAATGGTCAGTAGTGATACTATGAAGTATGGCGGAGAAGGGAGAAGAGTTTGGCTACCTTCTACCTGGGTTATGGAGATTCAGGTGGAACTACAGTTTTTTGGGAACATGTTTACTAGTAAGCCAGAGTACAGCCACCTGATGAAGCCCCACGTAGACACAAGGCTTCAGTGGCACAACAAATGGGTTCCTTAAACTGTGGCAGGGTGAGTTAAGCAGACAGAGAGAGGAAAACCACAGGAGATGTTGTCTCTGGTAGTCGTCTAGGAATTTACTTGTGTTTTGGCTTGTCTTATGACAAAATATATGCTGACGAATAAAGATATTGTTTAAATTTAATACATAGTATTAGTACACATTCCTGATACCTAGTCTGTAAGTTTCTTAAGTTCAAGAAACCAGCAAGTGAAGGGCGAGGTGAGATGGGAGATAGGGAGGGGGTGGCAGGTGAAGGGTCCTGCCAAAATGGTCCAAATTAGGCCCCACAGTAGCTAATGCTGGTTATAACCTTGTATTCATATACATTTCAACTGATACTGTGAAATTAAAAAAAAATTTAGCCAATTGCTTTCTATTGTATGAGCGACTGCTGCTCCTAACACTGACTTGGGTTGATTAACATTGGGGTCTGTCAGTAAAATCCTCTGTCTGCTCTTATCAAGAATAAATTACAGTTGGCTATATCATAACATCACTGTATTTGCTGACATTCTCTTATCAGTTTGGGGGCGCAAAACTCAAGACCTGGCAATCGGTGCTAATATCTTAGTTATTAAACATTTCTTCTGTTCACATATTGTTGTATTCCAAAAGGCCAGTGAATCACTCCATTAGTCTACCCTCTTGCTCGTCAGTCTATAAAGAATCATGCATGTCTTGTTCTCCTGACTGCTTCAAAGTAACACACATCAGAGTTAAAATAAATGGGACTGAGATTCAGCTGGTTGACATAGTCAGACACCACACTCTGCACCTTCCTGCATATGTGAGATAAACCATCACATCCACAACCAATGCCTACGTGCAGTTTGTGTGTGTTTTTTTAGACTGACTGCCCGCCATCAGTCTCAATCTACTAATTAAAATAACTACCTCTAAATGCAATCTTTTTATGTTCCTTTTCTCATTTAAGGCTGCTACCTTCTGTTTCCAGACCCAATATTTCCACAGCAAAGTAACTTCATTTAGGGTATCATTTTGAGAATTCAAGCCAAATCATCTCTTTGTGTTAAGATTAGGATCTTGGCTATAAGCATAAGTCAATGTCTTGTTCCAGCCTAGTGGCTATCAGGCTGGATGATCCAGATTCTTTTGTCATGGGCCAATCAACAATCATTTTCCCAGTGTTTAATTTTATTTATTTAATTCTTCATTACAGTAAACGTGTTTACTTCCACTAGAACAAGACCCACTCATTTGTAGTGAAAAGCTAATAGTCTATGCATGGACGCACATGCCAGTTTTACATGGCTCATTTTGCTTAGCTAAAAATTATGGGAACAAACGTTGAGTATCCATATGCATGCTAATTTAAAATGGTTTGTCAGACCACATATCTTCTCACTTTTTCTGAGTGTCTATTTCTGGTTTATGATGGATGTCACTATTAACAGGCTGTTCCAGCTTTACATTCAACATATCCTTTGCTATCAAGTATTGGTGTTAAGATTATAGCCCAGGGGAGGTTTCATTGCCCTGAAATACTCATGCAATCATTTGCCTTTCAGAGTCATCTCTTTAATCAATTTCTGAAGAGCACATGTGCTGTTGATGACCCTTTACTATTCATTTGCTTTTATAAAGACAGTATGAGAACAGCTCACTTGAAATACATTCTGGTAAACCTTTGAACATGCTACCATACATTGTAGGTATCTTTGAAGAGGAAATCTTATGTAATTATTAGACCTAATTAGAAAGTGTCAGATTGGTCCAGCAAACTACCGGCCATCATATCAGTTACCGTAAGTCCATAATGTCACTAGCCTACTACATTCTCAGCATTCTCAGTTCCTGGTAAAATTCTCTACCGTACCACTAAGATTAGCAGTATTATTTTCTTTGTCTGTTTAATGGCCTTCTTTCCCAAGCAACAAGTACTACCTCCTTGGAACCATTACCTGTCTTGTACTCTAAAATATGCTATTTATATACCCCTTCACTAAGAAGTAAATTTAATTCACTTGCACATGTTACAGTACTCATGCTAATTCAACATGAAGAAAAAGATGGACACCATCCCTGCAGTCAAAGGGCATAAGACAGAAAACTAATCCTGGATGAGATGCCAGTCCATTGCAAAACATCTATATATACTAATTCATCACACACATCACATTCACACCTACAGTCAGTTTTATAGGCTCACCTCAACATATCTTTAAAACATGAAAGTTTAGGAAACTTGTTAGCACTTCTATTCACTATGGGAGTCACAAGCCTGACAAGCCTGAGTACTTTTTTTCAATCTTCCTTGTTCTTGTCTCACTTCAGGCCCCACCTGAAGATGTTTCTGGCTTTTTGGTACATTATCACATAACCATATATGTGGGGGTGACATTTAATTGCTATAATACCCACAGGAAAGAAATTAACCTCACAGATCTAGATTCTCTGATCTCTTTAAGTGCTTTCTCAAGTTTTCTTTCAAAAAGTAATCGATGCAGGACTTACAAATTTTCTCCACTGTCATTTATACTCCTAGTTAGTTTGTTAGAATAACTAGTTCCAGGCATTATGACACAGAATACATGGCTTCTCACCCCATCCTGCAATAATCCATATGCTCTCAGTTATAACTAACCTTGACCTCCAGTGTTGTAATATTCTGGGTTATCTGTTCATCTCACTACTGCATACACAAACCAGTCTGAATTTTCAAAAGGTAAGCCATGCCTACTAAACCTAGCTAATTTTTCAAGTGGTCGAGAAATTCCGAGATGAGGACCTGAGAGTCCATAATGCTTATCATGACCTCATCAAGGCCTTTTGTCATCATTCCACATGCTGGTAACATTTACAAACTCTCTCAGCATAACATAAATCCATACAAAGACCACTAGATGGCCAACTGATTCCTCAAAAGAACCCACACTATTAAGAAATGGGTCACTTCCTCTGACCAAATGAGTGTTACCAGTGGGGTTTCACAGGGCTCTGTCCATGCTGTTCACATAGCTCTTCAGTATCTACTTCTTAAAAGTAAAAGCAGATATCAAGAGACTGTAGTTAACTATGTTTGCTCTTGACAACAAACTAGGTGTAACTCTCAAATCCTTCTCAGATACTCCACCAGAGCCTGAATCAGACCAGGCACTTATGCCCGCTATAGTCTTTTCTTGTTAGACCTGTCCTTGAATACAATATCCCTTTAGTAATGTATCTCACAAAACACATTGGTCAGCTTAAAATATCTTAAAAGTTTCTGGCCACAAAAATTTGTGGGCCACACAATCTTGAAAGACTAACACCTCTCAATGCTGTCTTATATAATCGCATAAGAAGTGATTTCTCATTAGTTATTTTAACACTGCAAGTTCCTAACCTTTTGACGTCCTCCACTTGAGTAGATCCAGTGCTGTAGTACTCAAGTCAAACACCTCAGCCACAATCCCAAAACCAGCAACACATGCTGTGTGACAAAATCATAATCCAGTGCCTTTCCTGCATTTGGAATAAAGTCCATCTACGTGTCAAACAAAGTAACATTATGGTTAAACTTCACTCTTCTGATGTAAGTTTAGTAAGAACTTAAAAATCTACAAACTTTCCATCTCTTGTTTCCTCAAATATCTCTAATTCAATGGGATGAGTATCTTCAAATGAAGACTTTCAGATGGACTCGTATCTCAGTTATGACGCCTCTTCACAAGTCCAGGGAACAAATGGGAGACCCACTTATGAAAAGAATGTGAGGTAATCCCATGTAACAAGAAAGGTCGTTATCATTGCCTGATCTTGCTTAATGTTTTTTTTCTCATTTAGGGATTTATATTTTTGCAAACCACAAAATAAATATATTACATTATTCACACCTACAGGCTATTATTCAGTAATTTTATTGGTATTTCCAGAACTAATGGATTTATACCACAGTGCGTCTAATTAAAGTCTGATCAGAAGGTGTACTCTTCTGAGTAGCTCTGCAGATGCCTTTAATTTTTCTGCTGAATGGCTTCAATAAATGATGCTTTGTTTGCTGACACTGTCATTGTGAATGGCATTTCGCACAGGCATTCTCCTCATTAGGATATATCAAAGATTCATATCACTGTACAGGCTGCAGTGACACCTTTGTTTATGCACACAGATTTCACGCTCTGCCCTTACAATTCTTAATTGCTCTGTCACATAAAAAGTGCCTGCTGTCTATTTAATCAGGCCCTTTAAGATAATTTTATGGAGCCTGGCTTAAGACTAGGGCAGAGTTTCTCAGCAATCATCCGTCAGCATGTGTAGTAGAGATCAATGAGGGCCCACATTTCACTTTGGAGAAATTAATTTACAAGGACAGCACCAGGCTGATGGAGCAAGCAAGCAACCACTGCCGATGTCATGTGGATTGTCTTTTCAAACTCAATCCTGAAAGAAACTAATCTGTAGGGTAAGGCATTAGCACTGTAGGGAAAACTGCAGGACAGAGAAGTGTAATTCTCCCAACATTTGGGAGATTTTATTGCCTTGTGCCCTGCATACTTTCAGCTTGCATAGCAAAGAGCTAATAAAGGAAATGCAGAAACTACAGTTGTGTCGATTTACCATAAATGTAGATGCTCGACTGTATTCACTGTAGCAGTATACATAAAGTACAGTTGTGTACACTCACCATAAATGTAGATGTTCAAGTGTATTCACTGTCGCAGTATACACAAAGGACAGTTGTGTACACTAACCATAAATGTAGATGTTTGACTGTATTCACTGTCACAGATTACATAAAGGACAGTTGTGTATACTTACCATAAATGTAGATGTTTGACTGTATTCACTGTCACAGTATACATAAAGTACAGTTGTGTACACTTACCATAAATGTAGATGTTCGACTGTATTCACTGTCGCAGTATAAATAAAGTACAGTTGTGTATACTTACCATAAATATAGATGTTCGACTGTATTCACTGCCACAGTATGCATATAGTACAGTTGTGTACACTTACCATAAATGTAGATGTTCGACTGCATTCACTGTCACAGTGTACATAAAGTACAGTGGTGTACACTTACCATAAATGTTGATGTTCGACTGTATTCACTGTCGCTATATACATAAAGTACAGTTGTGTACACTTAACATAAATGTAGATGTTTGACTGTATTCAATGTTGCAGTATACATAAAGTACAGTTGTGTACACTTACGATAAATGGAGATGTTCGATGGTATTCACTGTCGCAGTATACATAAAGTACAGTTGTGTACACTTACCATAAAATAGATGTTCGACTGTATTCACTGTCGCAGTATACATAAAGTACAGGTGTGTACACTTACCATAAATGGAGATGTTCAACTGTATTCACTGTCGCAGTATACATAAAGTACAGTTGTGTACACTTACCATAAATGTAGATGTTTGACTGTATTCACTGTCGCAGTATACATGAAGTACAGGTGTGTACACTTACCATAAATGTTGATGTTCGACTGTATTTACTGTCGCAGTACACATAAAGTACAGTTGTGTACACTTACCATAAATGTAGATGTTCGATTGTATTCACTGTTGCAGTATACATAAAGTACAGTTGTGTACACTTACCATAAATGTAGATGCTTGACTGTATTCACTGTCACAGTATACATAAAGTACAGTTGTGTACACTTACCATAAATGTAGATGTTTGAGTGTATTCACTGTCACAGTATGCATAAAATACAGTTGTGTACACTTACTATAAATGTAGATGTTCAACGGTATTCACTGTCGCAGTATACATAAAGTACAGTTGTGTAAACTTACCATAAAATAGATGTTCGACTGCATTCACTGTCACAGTATACATAAAGTACAGTTGTGTACACTTACCATAAATGTAGATGTTCGACTGTATTCACTGTCGCAGTATACATAAAGTACAGTTGTGTACACTTACCATAAATGTAGATGTTTGACTGTATTCACTGTTGCAGTATACATAATATACAGTTGTGTACACTTACCATAAATGTAAATGTTCGACTGTATTCACTAACGCAGTATACATAAAGGACAGTTGTGTACACTTACCATAAATGTAGATGTTCAAGTGTATTCACTGTTGCAGTATACATAAAGGACAGTTGTGTACACTTACCATAAATGTAGATGTTCAAGTGTATTCACTGTCGCAGTATACATAAATGACAGTTGTGTACACTTAATATAAATGTAGATGTTCAGCTGTATTCACTGTCGCAGTATACATAAAGGACAGTTGTGTACACTTACCATAAATGTAGATGTTCGACTGAATTCACTGTCGCAGTATACATAAAGTACAGTTGTGTACATTTACCATAAATGTAGATGTTCGACTGTATTCACTGTTGCAGTATACATAAAGTACAGTTGTGTACATTTACCATAAATATAGATATTCGACTGTATTCACTGTCGCAGTATACATAAATTACAGTTGTGTACACTTACCATAAATGTAGATGTTCAAGTGTATTCACTGTCACAGTATACATAAAGGACAGTTGTGTACAGTTACCATAAATGTAGATGTGCGAGTGTATTTACTGTCACAGTATACATAAAGGACAGTTGTGTATACTTACCATAAATGTAGATGTTTGACTGTATTCTCTGTCGCAGTATACATAAAGTACAGTTGTGTACACTTACCATAAATGTAGATGTCCGACTGTATTCACTTTCGCATTATACATAAACTTCAGTTGTGTACACTTACCATAAATGTAGACGTTCGACTGTATTCACTGTCACAGTATACATAAAGTACAGTTGTGTACACTTACCATAAATGTAGTTGTTCGACTGTATTCACTGTCGCAGTATACATAAAGTACAGTTGTGTACACTTACCATAAAATAGATGTTCGACTGTATTCACTGTCGCAGTATACATAAAGTACATTGTGTACACTTACCATAAATGTAGATGTTTGACTGTATTCACTGTCGCAATATACATAAAGTACAGTTGTGTACACTTACCATAAATGTAGATGTTCGAGTGTATTCACAGTCGCAGTATACATAAAATACAGTTGTGTATACTTACCATAAATGTAGATGTTCGACGGTATTCACTGTCGCAGTATACATAAAGTACAGTTGTGTACAATTACCATAAAATAGATGTTCAACTGTATTCACTGTCACAGTATACATAAAGTACAGTTGTGTACACTTACCATAAAATAGATGTTCAACTGTATTCACTGTCACAGTATACATAAAGTACAGCTGTGTACACTTACCATAAATGTAGATGTTTGACGGTATTCACTGTCGCAGTATACATAAATGACAGTTGTGTACACTTACCATAAATGTAGATGTTTGACTGTATTCACTGTCACAGTATACATAAAGTACAGTTGTGTACATTTACCATAAATGTAGATATTCAACCGTATTCACTCTCGCAGTATACATAAAGTACAGTTGTGTACACTTACCATAAATGTAGATGTGCAAGTGTATTTACTGTCGCAGTATACATAAAGGACAGTTGTGCACACTTACCATAAATGTAGATGTTTGACTGTATTCTCTGTCGCAGTATACATAAAATACAGTTGTGCACACTTACCATAAATGTAGATGTTCGACTGTATTCACTGTCACAGTATACATAAAGTACAGTTGTGTACACTTACCATAAATGTAGATGTTTGACTGTATTCACTATCGCAGTATACATAAAGTACAGTTGTGTACACTTACCATAAATGTTGATGTTCGACTGTATTCACTAACGCAGTGTACATAAAGGGCAGTTGTGTACACTTGCCATAAATGTAGATGTTCGACTGTATTCACTGTCGCAGTATACATAAATGACAGTTGTGTACACTTACCATAAATGTAGATGTTCAAGTGTATTCACTGTCGCAGTATACATAAAGGACAGTTGTGTACACTTAATATAAATTTAGATGTTCAACTGTATTCACTGTCGCAGTACACATAAAGGACAGTTGTGTACACTTACCATAAATGTAGATGTTCGACTGAATTCACTGTCGCAGTATACATAAAGTACATTTGTGTACACTTACCAATAATGTAGATGTTCGACTGTATTCACTGTCACAGTATACATAAAGTACAGTTGTGTACACTTACC
Organism: Protopterus annectens; assembly: GCF_019279795.1. NCBI lineage: Eukaryota > Metazoa > Chordata > Ceratodontiformes > Protopteridae > Protopterus > Protopterus annectens. The sequence goes on along the minus strand of NC_056746.1, from coordinate 1,356,068,465 downwards.
ATAAATGTAGATGTTCGACTGTATTCACTGTCGCAGTATACATAAAGTACAGTTGTGTACACTTACCATAAATGTAGATGTTCGACTGTATTCACTTTCGCAGTTTACATAAAGTACAGTTGTGTACACTTACTGTAAATGTAGATGATTGACTGTATTCACTGTCATTGTATACATAAAGTACAGTTGTCTACATTTACCATAAATGTAGATATTCGACTGTATTCACTGTCGCAGTATACATAAAGTACAGTTGTGTACACTTACCATAAATGTAGATGTTCAAGTGTATTCACTGTCGCAGTATACATAAAGGACAGTTGTGTACACTTACCATAAATGTAGATGTTCGAGTGTATTTACTGTCACAGTATACATAAAGGACAGTTGTGTACACTTACCATAAATGTAGATGTTTGACTGTATTCACTGTCGCAGTATACATTAAGTACAGTTGTGTACACTTACCATAAATGTAGATGTTCCAGCTGAATACCTGCAAATAGCAGCAAAACTATTGCCTATCCCATCTCCATCCTTATAAATAGAACAATTTTAGAAAGCAAAATCCCATCCATTTGGAAAGTATCCCACATCATCCCTCTACATAAGGGTGGGTCATCTACTGAACTCTCCAACTTTCGGCCAATCGCCTTACTGTCTCCAATTGCTAAGATAATGGAAAATTGCACTCACAGACAACTACTTGACCACCTTCTCCAAAATAATCTACTTGCCAACTGCCAACATGGCTTTAGGCCTTTCCATAGCACAACAACTGCACTTCTGTCCTTTTCTGACTCCATAAACAAAAATCGTAACAATAACACTTTTTCCTCTGCATTATTTATTGACCTTTCAAAAGCCTTTGATATGGTCAACCATAATATCCTTATAGACATTCTAAAAGCCCAATTTCTTGACCTACAAGCTTTAAATTGGTTTAAATCCTATCTGGAAAACAGACAACAAGCAGTATTGTGGAATAATAATCTTTCAAAATCCCTTCCTGTGAACACTGGAGTACCCCAAGGCTCTATTTTAGGACCTCTACTCTTCTCATTGTTTATCAATGACCTACATACCAATACTCCTCAGGCCACCTGCATACAATAATCAATGACCTACATACCAACACTCCTCAGGCCACCTGCATACAATAATCAATGACCTACATACCAACACTCCTCAGGCCACCTGCATACAATATGCAGATGACTCCACTTTAATTTGTTCAGCTAAGTCCATAACCTCTCTGCAGTCTCTCACCCAAACAGTATTTAGCAGTGTTGAAAATTGGTTCATGCAACACTGCCTCCTCCTGAACCCCAAAAAAACAAAGTTATTGCTCTTTGCTCCAACTCATAAATCACCTCAACTGCACTTCACAATAACCTCCAACAATGCAACTAACATATCCCCGGATACTTCAACCCGTCTTCTAGGAGTAACAATCGATAATAACCTTACTTTTGATTATCACATTAACTCTACTATAAAGTCAGTCAACAAAAAACTAGGCACTCTTTACAGAATCAAACCCTTCCTTTCCCCTTCAGCCAGAATAACTATTACCCAGACCCACCTTATGTCTACCCTGTTCTATGCTTCGGCAATATATACCAATCTATCAAAAAACAATATCACCAAACTTTCCACCAGTTACAATAACATAGCCAGATTTGCCACTGGCACCCCCTTTAGAACTCACCACTGTCTTAACCTAAAACAACTGGGATGGCTAGAACTGCAGAACCAAGTACTTTATCAACAAATTGTTATCACCCAAAAAATCCTTTACCACCCTAAAAATACCTCTATCCTCACTAACCTAATTTCACACTGCAAAAATCTTGCTATGCTACGCTTATTCAATAAGCTTCTAGTTTCCACTATTAAATCAAATAACAAAGCAGGAGATTCACTTTTCACCGACACAGTAGGGAAAATCTGGAACCAGCTTCCTACTGGACTTTCCTCCCTTGCTTCCACTATTCTGTTTAAAAAGCATCTGAAAGAATATCTTACAACTCACTGGCTGTGTCCCTGCTCCAACCCAGACTGATATTTACACCTCCAGCTCTCTCTGTACTTCTCTTCTGTTTTATCTCACCTAACTGTAGTACTAAAAAAAAAAAAAAACTTTAACTTCATGTTTTTGGTTCTCTGTATTTAATCTTAGCTTAAACCTACTAACTTACTCTGTAAACATTTGTTCTGACCTATCTAGCTAATGCACGATGTAGCTAATGTACTGTAATCCACTTGACTATTACTATATATTGTATTTTTTACTCACTGCAGATGCCTGGAGCTTTTCTCCCCGGGCCTCTACTGAAAATGGACATATATCCAGTTAGACTAGCCCGGTCAACAAATGTAAAATAAATAAATGTTCGACTGTATTCACTGTCGCAGTATACATAAAGTGCAGTTGTGTACACTTACCATAAATGTAGAAGTTCAACTGTATTCACTGTCGCAGTATACATAAAGTACAGTTGTGTACACTTACCATAAATGTAGATGTTCGACTCTATTGACTGTCACACTATACATAAAGTACAGTTATGTACACTTACCATAAATGTAGATGTTCGACTGTATTCACTGTCACACTATACATAAAGTACAGTTCTGTACACTTACCATAAATGTAGATGTTCAACTGTAGTCACTGTCGCAGTATACATAAAGTACAGTTATGTACACTTACCATAAATGTAGATGTTCGACTGTATTCACTGTTGCAGTCATCACACTCAGGTTAACTGCCTGCAGGTAGCCCTCAGTTGGCCCTAATACCAGAAACTTAGTATTTCTGTGTCAGTTGCTGTTGCTCCATGACTGATGTCAGGTCGTCAGGGGTATAAAGACAGGCAGCCGATGCCATTATATCAGGTTTTCTTGCCCCAAATGTCCGGAGCCCCCAAATAGGGAGCTAAGTTATGTTGGTGAAAAACACCATCAGTAAAAAGTAAATACCAATACCAAAACATAGAAAGGAGAGAGAGAGAAAGAGAGAGGGGGGCTGGAGGGGGGAAACCAGGACTGAAACAGTGAATACACTCGAACATCTACATTTATGGTAAGTGTACGCAACTGTACCATGTTCTTTGTGTTTCACTGTTGCAGTCATCACACTTGGGTAGATTCCCAAAGCTGAAGAAGGGTGGAGGCAGTCAAGAAGAGTTGGGGCTGGCTAGTAGGCCTTGCAAGACTGCTGTAGCAAAACCCGCCCTGGATTTGGAAACGATAGGCAGGTGGTAATGCTTGGTGAAGGTGTGTACAGAACTCTATGTAGCAGCTTCCAGGATGTCCCTGGCAGGGACTCCCCTGAGGAATGCTGTAGAGGTAGAAGTTGTCCTGGTGGAATGTGTTCTGGCCCCCTGAGGAGTTGGTTTCCCATGGTGCTTGTAGCAGAAATGGATGCAGTGTGCTATCCATTTGGAAATTGTTTGCTTGGAAATGGCCTTGCCCTTGCCTCCTCGTGCAAAGCTGACTAGTAACTGGTTAGATTTCCTGAAGGGCATAGTCCTATCTAGGTAGAATGTGAGCTGTCTGTGCATGTCCAGGGTGTGCAGGATCCTTTCCCCATTATTTTGGGGATTAGGGAAGAAGGTTGGCAAATGAATAGATTGGTTGAGAGCCACACTGGACACCACTTTAGGCATAAAAGAAGTGTTAGTCCAGAGGGAAACCCTGTCAGCATGGAAAATAATGAAGGGCTCCACAGCCATAAGTGCTTGTAGCTCAGACACTCTTCTAGATGAGGTGATGGCCAGAAGTAAGGCTGTTTTCCAAGAGAGGAATTTTAACTCTGCTGACACTGCAGGCTCAAAGGGGGGCAGTGTGAGCTTTTCCAGTACAAAGTTAAGGTCCCAAGCAAGGGTGGGTGCTCTCCTTGGTGGCCTTAAGTTGTTTGCCCCTCTCAGGAACTGTTTGATAAGAGGGTGAGAGAAGAGAGGCGGCTCAGTGTTGTAATGAGCCAAAATGGCAGAGGCATGGATCCTAATGGAGGAGAAGGATAGGCCTCTGTGGAGTAGATCTGCTAAGTAATCCAGGATTAGAGGCAAGGAGGGCAGAGATGTGTCCTCTCCTTTAGATTGAATCCAAGTGCAGTACCTCTTCCACTTATTAACATAGGATTTCCTTGTACTGGGCCTTCTGGCCTACTGGGGGAGATTTTAAGGAATAAGCCAGGCTGCAAGATTTAGGGTTTGCAGTTGCGGATGCAAGATCTGGCCCCCCTGCTGAGAGAGCAGGGTTAGGTTCTGGTGTAGGTGCCAGGGTGGCACTGGTGACAGGCTGTGCAGGAGTGGGTACCAGTGCTGGCATGGCCAGTGCAGGGCAATCAGAATTGTCCTTGGTCGGTCCTATCTTATCTTGAGCAATACTCTTGGGAGAAGGGGCAGAGGGAGGAAGGCATAGATTGAGAGATTTATCCACTGGAAGGATAGGGCATCCACTTTCCAAGCCCTGCTGTAAGATGTCCTGGTGCAGAATTTGCTGAGCTGGTGATTGCAGGGGGAGGCAAAGAAATCCACCTCTGGGGTCCCCCATTTCTGAATCAGAAGGTTGAAGGTGCTGGGGTCTAATTGCCACTCATTTGGGTCTAGGAGATTTCTGCTTAAGTCGTCTGCCAGCTAGTTTTGTTTGCCTGGCAAGAATTGAGCTTGCAGATTGACCTGCATGTCCAAGGCCATGTTCCACAGGGCCATGGCTGGCCTGCAGAGTTGTTAAGAGTGGGTTCCCACCTACTTGTTGATGCAGCACATAAGTGTGGTGATGTCTGTTTTTATTAGCAGGTGTCCTGGGGAGAGTAGGGATCTGAAAGCTGTCAGACAGTGTTGCACAGTTAGCATCTCTTTTAGGTTGATGTGCAGATGTATTTGACTTGGGTTCCAGTGGCCCTGAATGCACTTGCCATCCATGTTGTGCCACCCAGGCATAGTCTGATGCGTCTGTGGTTATGGTCTGGGCGGCATGGGGTTGAGGAAAAGGCAGTCCCTTGTTGTAATTGCATGCTGCTGCCCACCAAAGAAACTCTGTCCTTAGACAGGGTACGATAGGAATGATGGTTTCCAGGTCCTGAGAATGTTGGCAACAAAGACTTTTTAAGTACCATTGAAGTTTCGTCATATGCAGTCTTGCATATGGAATTGGTAGTATGCATGAGGCCATGAACCCTAGGGCTTGCAGTATTTTTCTTGCAGATAGCTGGGTTCTGGTGGCCATTTGAGTAAAGTAGTCTGTCAGATAGGCTTGTTTTTTTAGAATGAGGAATGCCATCTGGGATGTTGTGTCCAAGCTTGCTCCCAGGAATACAATCTTTTGACTGGGGACTAGTTTTGATTTATTTTTGTTGATGATGTACCCCAGGGAGGTTAGAAGGTTTTTTACAAATGTCAGGTGCTGCAACAGCAGTTCCTGACTGTCTGCCTGAATCAGGCATTCATCCAGGTATGGGTAAATCTGAATATTTCTCTGTCTGCAGTAAGCAATAGCTGGAGCCAGGCATTTTGTGAATACTCTGGGAGCAGTGGATAAGCCAAAGGGAAGTACAGAGAACTGATAATGCATAAATCCTGCCCTGATGCGTAGATATTTCCTGCATGACTCCCTTATAGAGATGTGCAGGTAGGCTTCTTTTAAGTCTAGGGTGACTAATCAGGCATCTTTGGCTAGCATAGGTCGAAGCTGCTGCAGGGTGGGCATTTTGAATTTTGGTAATACCAGGAAGGTGTTATGAATTGAAAGATCTAGGATTGGGCACCCAGTGCCCTTTTTTCTGGGTACCAGGAAAAGTCTGGAATATAATTCTTGACCTATCTGTTCCACAGGAACCTGTTGAATTGCCCTAATAGAGAGCAGAGATTGAACTTGGTTTTGTGCCTCTGCCCACTGGTTTGGAGGGAGGTCTGGGAACCCTTTTGTGGTCCGCAGTGAATGGAAGTAAAATTTGTACCTCTGGGATACAACGTTGAGGGCCCATTGGTCTTTGGTGATGGAAATCCAGTTTTTTGCATGAAGGGCAAGTTTTCCTCCTAGGGGCACAAGCAGTTGGGCAGAGGTGGGTAGTGGAGTAGAGAAGTCATTGTGATTTCCTTCCATAAGGGGGTGGCTTAGCACTCCCTGCTTTAGAGGTGGAGGCACTCCATTGCTTAGATCTCTGCATACCCTGAGACTGGAGTCTGAGGCGGTCTGTTTCCCCTGGGTCTAGGTTGAGATGGCCTTGAGGGGGCAAGAAAAGATCAATGTTTAGAGGGGCAACACCTACTGAATCTAGAAGGCTGTACTTGCAAAAATTCTTTGACTGTCTGTATAGATTTAACTTTTTCTTTCATCTTTTTAAGAACCTCTTCTGCTTTGGTGCCAGATTGTCCTTGTTCAAAGGAGCGTCAAGTAACTTTGATTTGACATGGTCTGGCAATGTCTGCTCCTTAAGCCAAGCATGCCTTCTCAGTACAGAACCAGTGACTGCTGCCCTGCAAGATGCTTATAGGCATAAAAACCACACTGCAATGTATGCTTGCTGACTAGGCTTGCAGAATGCATAAGCTCTTGCAATTCTTTATTTTCTGTACAGTCTGTAAAGGTAGCTATTTTTTGCTTAATAAGTTCCATAGTATGGTGCTGGTAGTTCAGCATGTGGAACTGACAATTCAAAGTCCTAATGGCGAGAGTTGCAGAGTTATATACTTTCTTACCCCATCTGTCCAAAGCTCTGGAATCCCTGTCCAAAGGGGTGGGATTCTTAGCTGTAGTTGCTTTGATACCTTTAGGCCCCTGGGAGATGACCTCTGGGTCAGCAGTAGAATTTTTGAAAAGGAATTTGTGAGAGTCAGGTACTCTGTAGTACCTGCCTGGTTTCCTAGGAGCAGGGGGTAAAGTATCAGAAGTAAGACTGGACTCCATAAAGACATCATCCACAACATCTAAGATTGGAGGTATTGCTAAAGGCCTATGTTGTGGCAAATCTAGAAATTCTCTGAGTCTCTTTTTGGCTTGAGGATAGTCTTGGCATTCCCAAAGGAAATGCTCTCTTAAAGTATGCAAGGTTTCACCAAAAGAAAGGTCATCTTGAGGAGAGGCAGAGGGAATGGATTCCTCTGCATCTGAATCTTCATAAGCAGATAAGGGCATGTCTTCATAATCAGATACCTCAGAGTAGTTGGACTCTTGGTCTGTTAAAGCTGCTGGGGACAGGTCCCTTTTTCTCTTAGCAGGGGAAGGCTGACTACCCCTAATCAACATAATAAGGTCTTCTGCCATTTTAAGCATTTGATGTTGTGGCAAGGAAGCAGGTGCATGAGTTTGGTTCATCGTTTTTTAGGCATAGCACGTACTCTTGGCCTTAGAAACACAGTAGTTTTAGACAGAACTGAAGACACGAAAGAAGTCATCGGTTTGAGTCGGACTTCGGTAGTGTGAAGAACTTCCTCAGAAGCTAGTGCCTGCTCAGCAGCTTCGGACCCATCCAAGGTAGAGACATATGCAGGTTCCATAGTCATAGAAGAGTCTCACGGCATACCGGATTCTGAACGGGTCTTGGTAGAGGCCTGTGAATCCATTGAAGCAGGCATCAATGGCTGCGAAAGCGCCTCACTAAGTACTGGCATACTGGTGACTAGCCTAACAGAAGTGTCATCAGCAGCTTTGGACCTGTACAGTCTGTCTCTGTCTTTATCCTTATGTTTTTTCAGAATACCAGTAGTCGGATGGCTGACCGAAGCTATTTTGGAATACGGAGATCGAGAACCAAAGTATTTAGCAACAAAAAGGGCCCGACGAGGAATGATTTGGGCATTGAACAAGGCACAAAACCGACAGAGACATATGTTGTAGTCTGGGCCTAAACAGGTGACGCAGTAAGAATGAAAATCTCGGTGTGGTATTTGCTTTCCATGGGCAAGACTATTGTTAACTTTTTCTGACATTGGTTAGAGCAAGAAACAAGGATCCCCAACAGGGTACTTAGCTTTAGAACACTTCAGGATGATTCAGTTCATAACAAAAAACTCAGGTAGCGGCCGACCGACACTCATGCGAACTGCTTCTGCTTCTGGCTCCTCGACAAGAAAAACTGATGTAATGGTGTTGGCTGCCTGTTTTTATACCCCTGACAACCTGATGTCAGTCCTGGAGTGACAGCAACCGACACAGAAATACTAAGTCTCTGGTGTTCGGGCCGACTGAGGGCTACCTGCAGGCAGATAACCCAAGTGTGATAACTGCAACAGTGAAACACGAAGAACATCTTCTTGTCTGCAAACACATAGGCAAACCAGATATGATCTCTTTGAAGAATAGAAGAACTTAGGGTGATTACAGATTAACTAATTAGGGGTAAAAGGAGGGGATTATAACTTACAATAAAGGACAGCAGAGACTGAGAAAAGGGCATGATCTGTTGCTTATGGGTGGTTGTTGAGAAGAAAGAATTTTGGAATGTATCACAGGTTCAAAGGAGGTGATATCAAATGTATGACATAGTACTCTTCAGGAATTTTGATTGCCATGCTGTGACATGTGGGTCACATGTGAGTGTCCAACGCTCAGCATTTAGTGACTTCCAAACATTGAGTGTATGTGACTGATGTTCTTACTCACCAAGACATCAGGAGATCAGGTTATAGCTCCCTGACTGATGGGCATTCCAGACACAATGCACCACCCCCATCAGCCAGCCGTAATGCTTGCCCATGCCAGGTAACTCAGCCTCACCTTACAGTATTGTGTTACACACAAATGCAAACAAATGGCTAGTGGAGGCTGAGGAAAGCAAACCCCAGAGAGCAGTTGCCAGAATGTCTATTAACACTAAGTACTACAAACCAGAGTAGCTCGCACCAACATAAGCTGTTGAGCTATGTTAGTGTGTCAGCAAGCGGGTCTACTTCAGTAGACCGATGTTTCATTTACTCGACTCCCACTTGGCCAAGATGAAAGGACCGACAACTTCAGAAAACCGACATCTGAAACACTGACTTTTCACGTGAGGTAAGTAACTGCTTGGCCATCTCGAATAAAAAAAAAATAAACAAAACAAAGCTTCGCCTCCCCACAACCCCCTAACTAAATATACCAACTCCGAGATTGCACTACCGTGGGGAGTAAGGGGGAAAGTTCAAGAGGATGGCCAAGAGGTTACTTACCTTGCATGAAAAGTCAATGTTCTGGATGTTGGTCTTCTGAACTTGTCAGTCCTTTCGTCTCGGAAATTTTAGTGTCGGGTAAGTGAAACATCGGTCTACTGAAGTAGACCCCAGCAAACACATACTGAACTGCCACATCAGTCATCAGCAAACTCATTCACCTCTCAACCTCTTAGCACAAGAAATTTCAACAAAGCCTAAAATAATGGGGGGTGGGGGCAAAGGCCAAAAAAATAATGACATATTTTAAATATTACACTTATAAACTTAGAAAACTGCTAGAATAACATGATTTGTAATAGCATGCATGTTCTGAAGGATATGAAGTCTGCAACTCAAATGTATGTCATTTGTTGACTTCAATCCTCAGTAATTTGGCAGAAAACCACAAATGTTATGAAGAACAGATCAAAAATAAGAGGCAAAAATCTGGGCGTTCTGCGAAAATCTGGACAGTTGAGAGGTATGCTGCAAAAATACCCAGAGTCTAGAACGGCATTAGCTGTCACTGTGTCTTAGAACCAACCATGGCATTAGCTGTCACTATGTCTTAGAGCCTACCATGACATTAGCTGTCACTGTGTCTTAGAACCTACCATGGCATTAGCTGTCACTGTGTCTTAGATCCAACCATGACATTAGCTGTCACTGTGTCTTAGAGCCTACCATGGCATTAGCTGTCACTGTGTCTTAGAACTAACCATGAAATTAGCTGTCACTGTGTCTTAGAGCCTACCACTGCATTAGCTGTCACTGTATCTTAGAGCCAACCATGGCATTGGCTGTCACTGTGTCTTCCACTGCTGTGCTAACAGATAAGGAATGTATGATTCTTGTGTAAAGACATACACATGCATGTGAGCTTAAATGCTTGAATTGTATAACACGTCTCAGATCACCACATTTTATTGGGATTAATTATATGGCCTCACTTAGTCAGAAGGAGGACACTCCATAGTAACTGCTATGTTTTTCTAATAATATTTTGTAAAGGTCATTCTGTTAGATACCTGCCTGTAAACTTACAGTCCTAGATATTCATTGCCACGTAGCTGAGTCATAATATTATCATCATTACAGCTTTGGGATAGTAAAAGTGACCAAAATTGTGCCACATCTTGTTCTATAGTGGTCAGGTGAGTAAAGTAATATCATACAGGAATATTATTAAGGACAATCATGCATAGAAACTAAAACATAAAAAGTATAACTAAACATATATTTCTATCATGGTATTTTTGCTGTTCCATGTATACCACTTTATCTTCATGTATGACACTTATCTTTAAGTGTGATGTAAGGGCATTAGTAATGCAGATATGAGTTGACCAAAACATCGGAGACAGTTACTTTACTCCAGTATTCAGCAACATGCAGTTGTGGCCTAATGTCTCCACGATTGTAGTTGTTTATCTAGTTGTGGCCTAATGTGTCTCTGTGATTGTAGCTGTACATGCAGTTGTGGCCTAATGTGTCTCCATGATTGTAGCTGTACATGCAGTTGTGGCCTAATGTGTCTCCAAGATTGTAGCTGTAGATGCACTTGTGGCCTAATGTGTCTCCGTGATTGTAGCTGTACATGTACTTGTGGCCTAATGTGTCTCTGTGATTGTAGCTGTACATGCAGTTGTGGCCTCATGTGTCTCCATGATTGTAGCTGTAGATGCACTTATGGCCTAATGTATCTCCACGATTGTAGCTGTACATGCACTTGTGGCCTAATGTGTCTCCACGATTGTAGGTGTTCATGCAGTTTCACTCATCCATTTGTACTGCAGATTACTGGGTCTTGTCATGCATAGGGAAGCCTTCATGGACATATCTTTTGTGCCCCATATGGATGCCAATAATATGTCTATAGATGACAACTGGGGTACATTGCATTGCTATCACACACAGCTTACACCACAGGCAGAGCCAATGTCATATAATGTACTTGTCACATTGTTTGATGTTTGTTTGCGGCATAAGATTACACATCCTAGGGCTTGTTCCCCAGATAAATGTTCTAAATACAGGTTTCACAAAGAACTGGGTTTGACATTGCTTTTCAGATGTGGACATAATAACATTATGGGACTGGTGACAAAGGTAGAATCACATTAAAGACACACACATGCTAGTATAAAACGAAGAAGACACAGGGTTGGGCCAGCTTCTGGGAGGGTTATTTTGAAATTTAAATCATATGATAGGCCCACATTGCCTGTTTTCGATCCATTCTGTCTCATCCAAACAGTGTTTGGTGAGTCCTCCTTTCATGAAGAGAGATTTGTCAATCTATAATGAAAATAGCTCCTGAATGGTGTTGCTAATATAAAACTCTCTTAATAAAAGAGAAAGCCTTCCGACTCTCCCCAACAGTGTAGGCAACCTACACCATCAGCTAAGATGAATGGTTGTAGCACCTATGGGCTAGTTGTATTTGATTCCATAACCATTTTAGTGGAGACATATCTTTGTCTGTAAATGAAGAAGTGACTGAACTGGCCGTCAGCAGACTGGCATTCTTATATTATACTCGAAACTCCTCAAAATAAAACTTTTTCCCCTCACAATAACAATGCTAATGACTGATAGATTAGAGAATTCAGTTCTTGGACTGTGAGATGATAATGTCCTGGATTTGTTTTGTATGATATTTCTCTGTGTTACTACCCGTGATAATCTCTGCAGTAGAAGACCTTTCCCTTCAGCTGAGACTTTAAACCAACAAGGCTTTGCTACTCTGCATTTGCATGAACTTTGGAGCGAATAAAAGAATCACCCTGGAATGTAAATAAGTTTACAGACTTCAAAACAAATCTTATTGTCCACCTTATAACAACAAAAGATAGTTCTTGCAGAGGACATTTTTCCATAACCTGGACATTTATGCATGTTTTTCTTGCTGTACTAGTCACTTTGGTTTATTCCTTCTGTTTTTTTATATAGTTGGTGTGCATTTACTCATCTCTAATTAAACATCACTAATAAATAATTTTTACTATACTGCATTATATTTTTTTGTATTACAATATGTTCCTTTATATTTCAGTAGCTGGTATGCAGTATTGTACATATATTAGCTGTATTAAAGTATGTTGCTTTATATATTCAGTAGCTGGTATGCAGTATTGTACATATATTAGCCGTATTAAAGTATGTTGCTTTATATTTCAGTAGCTGGTATGCAGTATTGTACATATATTAGCTGTATTACGCTATGTTGCTTTATATTTCAGTAGCTGGTATGGAGTATTGTGTATATATATATATTAGCTGTATTACACTACGTTGCTTTATATTTCAGTAGCTGGTATGGAGTATTGTATATATATATATATCTTAGCTGTAATACGCTATGTTGATTTATATTTCAGTAGCTGGTATGGAGTATTGTATATATATATATATATATATATCTTAGCTGTAATACGCTATGTTGATTTATATTTCAGTAGCTGGTATGGAGTATTGTATATATATATATATATATATAGATATATATTAGCTGTATTACGCTATGTTGCTTTATATTTCAGTAGCTGGTATAGAGTATTGTATATATATATATATATATATATATATATATATATATATATATATATAAATATATATATATATATATATATATATATATATATATATATATATATATATATATATATATATAGATAGATAGATATTAGCTGTAATACGCTATGTTGCTTTATATTTCATTTGTTCATATGCAGGTATATATCAGCTACATCTCTTGCTTTTGTCAAAACAGTTTCTCACGCTGACATTTTTCGCTGTAAATTCTTCTGTAAAAATCGCCATCACTACTAGTACTCAACTGAAATATCTAAATGATTGCAGTAGAATACTTTTGTCTGAATTTAGGGATGATGTCAGAAATGTATGTTTGTTAAACCTAACTGCTGCTGCTGCCGCCAAAAACAGAACTGCTCTTTGAGCTATGCTTTCTTCTAAATATTTATTGAGGTCACAACAGGCATATAAGACAATTATCTTTTCTAGATGTTTCTAATAGAGTAGCTGGCAGATTAACAAGCAAACATAATTTTTGATACCTTTACCTTTTCTGCTACCTCAGTTTTCCATTTATATTTCATGTGCTTGTTTGAAGGCAGGGAACATGGTATTTTGGAGCTGGCCAAAGTGCTATTCCCTTAAATATTAAGTTTCACAATCGATTATATGGTGAATACCTGGCAGAGTTATGTACGTAATTCCACATATTGGATATTATATATTGTACACATTTATCTATATGACACATTTATCTATATGACAGACAAGTGACAAGTGGAGTACCTTAGGGTTCAGTCCTGGGACCGCTCTTGTTTGGCATCTACTTCTCTGAAGTACAGGCCAACACTAAGGGACTCTGGATAACAAAGTTTGCAGATGACTGCAAACTGGGAGCCATTATTGAATCCCCAAATGATGTGGATACTCTACTAAAGGGCCTTACAGAAACAGATGCTTGGTGCCAGAGCCATGGGCTCAAGCTCAATGCCAAGAAATATATAGTTATCCCCTTTGGGAAAAAACATGTATCCGTGAATTACCATATAGGTGGCAGTACATTAAACACCGAAAGTTTGATAAGAGACTTAGGGACACAGGTGGACAGTGGTCTCACCTTCGATAACCACATCGCCACAACAGTCAGGAAATCCTTCTATGTGGCACACCTCATCACTAAGGGCTTTTCATCCAGAAAAAAGGAGGTCATTGTCCCACTGTACTCATCCCTCATTAGACCCATTATAGAATACAATGCCCCGTTTGGTATGTACCTCTCAAGACATCTGCAACAACTGGAAAGGCCACAGAAATACCTCACTAAAAGAATCACAGGCCTAAAGCAGATGCCCTATGCTGACCGCCTTAAAAAACTCCAGCTATACTCTGTCGCATATCGTCTACTCAGAGGCGATCTTTGCTTAACATACAAGGCCATGTCAAACCCAGAGCTGTTGGACATGCTACACTTAAAGAAATCCCAAACCCTCAGAGCCACAAGCTACAGGGATCTAAACCTTGTCATCACAATAAACAAAACATGCTGGAGGGATAGGTTCCTGACCCAGAGACTCCCCAGACTCTGGAATAGATTGATCATACATGTCAAATACAGTGCCTCTTTGCTCCTCTTCAAAAGGAAGCTTGACGATTGGATGGGAGAAAGGAAATTCACCCCAGGGATTAAGTCAGTCGCCCTGCTAGACAGGGGTCCAGGGAAGTAAATAGTGTGGGAAGAAATAGCCAGGGAATTGTTATGGCTAGGCTTGTATAGGCCCTAGGGCTGATAGCCTAGTACCAACCTATGAACCTATGAACATATGACATTGCAAATATAGCTGCATTAAAAGGCTTCTCACAACTAGCATTCAAGTCCTACATAATTAGCGATCATAGACTGTACACATTAACGCTTGATATAGCAGCTTGTGAAAAGCACATTTTGCATTAATTTACATGCAACGTGTACAATAGATTTCAGAATCACTGTGTTATACATTCTGCAAGTGTGACACATGCAGGAACTTGAGCTAATGCCTACAGTAATTGCTTTTGATTATCACATTTTTGCTGAGAGCCACTTCTATCAAAAAAAAAAAAAAAAAACAAGCAAAAATACTGTCACACATTCCTTACTTGTTGCGGATAATGCCACAAATCTCATATGCAGCTAACAAAAGCACAAAGGTCTTTTCTTCAAGATGCAGCAGAGGGAAAACTGTGTCAGAAACATTGCTTCCTATCAGATACTGAGTCTGTGGACCCCTTTTTAATGTCTGATATGCAGGGTGAAGCTGAGGCGGCAAACTGACCAAACTATCACTCTGAATTATGCTATATATTTAACTACCACTTTCAACATTTGTGCATTTCCATTTGCAAGAACTACAAGAGTTACAATTCAGCCTAATACTGATAGTCGAAATATTAGTATACCCGCTTGTATTCATGTTATAGGTTTTTCAACTCACCTTTCTTGTCGAAGATAAATGCTAAAACCCTGTGGCTCAAAAGTGTCTCAACACAAAGAAAACTGAAATGGCTCATCAAATGTGATAACCAGAGAAAATCTTATAAACAGTGTGTAACTTAACTTCTTAATCAGAGTTAAAGGGTAGGTCACTTAGGAATAAAAATAAACAAACAATTCTTCAAGGGAAAGATACTGACACTGTCTTGCTTTGTATCAAAACCCTTTTTCTGATGTTTGTAATTGACTTAATGCATGAAGTTACGGACTAGTAAATGTAATAATGTCACATTCTATGCTAGTCTGAGGCAGCAGAAAATTGGATTTAGTGCTTCGTCTAGCCCAGGAGAAGAGTTCAGATGCTCACCTATGCCCAAAGGTGAAACTGCTGGGGCAAATAACTGCTATGCTTGTCTGGTCGAGTTTTTCTTTCTACATTTCAACTGCCATGTACTGAATACTCAGCAAAGCTGAGAATGCTCCACTTTTGCTTTAGCATGCCACTAACAGAGTCTGCCTTATGATATTTTTTTATGAAAGACAGTAATTAAGATAACCTCTTTGTAGTGGCTGTAAGCTATATTCCAGCACTGCCAAACTGTTTCACCTGGGACTGCCAGAGAAAACTGCTATTAGACATTGTCCTAAAATCAGGTCTAGTTCACCATTCATAGGGTCTGTCATATCTAGTATCTGTAGCAATGACTGCTTCTTTACTTAGCCTATTATTTATAAATAGAGTTTAATTATCCACATTCATTCATCCATTCTCAGATACCCACTTATACAGGAGGGAAGATGAAGCCTGTCTGTGTAGTGAGTTGGTACAGGTCAGAAAATCTAATCCTGAGTGCTAGTTACTGTGGCACCCATGGACACACACACACACACACACACACACACACACACACACACACACACACACACACACACACACACATATACAAACACGCACATGCACACACATGCACACACAGACACCCACACACAAGCGCACATACACACACGCGTGCTCGTGCACGCACACACACACACACACACACACACACACACACACACACACACACACACACACACACACACACACACACACACACACACACACACACACACACACCTCTGAAGAATCAACAATTCACCTATGGCGTATCATGGGGAAGGTGGAAGAAATGTGGATGCAGGGCTGACCTGCTGACTCCACACATAATGACATAATACATCTCAGCTGAGAACTAATATAGAAACCTATGCACTGTGAAGCCACACTTTGTACAAAACATAACTGAAATAATATGCTAGGATATGCTAATTACTGAACTTTTTGTAAGAACTGTACTTCTCTGCTGCTCAAAATACTAAGCTAATATGGGACAATTTTTAAACATTTTACAGCGAACATCGTTATTTATATTCTGAATACTGAATAGTGTATAAAACAGAACTACCATTCACGACTATAGTCATAATAACATTAATGGACTAGAATGTTTAACAGAGAAGGAAAACCAGATCATGTGATATATGCTGAAATTTCTCCACAGAAAATAATATGCGGTCATCCACATAAAGTAGGTCTTTGTGCACTGAGATGTAATTTGCAGCAGTTAAGGCATTTAGGATAATGTTAGAGATTTACAAGCTACCGCAGCATAACATTTTATTTTGCCCTCAGTTATGGTCTTTGTAATGGCTGTAAAATAGGCAAATTACTTTATCAGGCATTTCATTTCATTCTGATTATATTTCCATACCCAAATCTTGACCACTGACCAGTCTTGGGGAAACCATGAGCCTCTTATAAAAATACCTTCACCTGTGGAAGTATAAAATACATGGTTACATCTCCATGTTTGTTAGGAAGCCTGCATCTGGGATTAGATTCCAACAGTCTGCACTTACATAGTGACTGACTGAGCAAGTCATTCATTTACCTCAATACTTCCTGCCAACTTTTGAAAACAGATACTTATGTGCAATACCTTTACCTGATTCACAAATAATAATAGTAATAATAGTTTTCATTGGAAGACAGGATACGTGCATAACATCCTGCCAAAATGTGCACAATATTATTTCAGCATCACTGGGATCCTTAAAGATCTGAAGTTTAACCTACACTTAAGTTGTCAGTCCCCCTTCTCCCAAAGCAGTTTCCTTTCAGAGATACACCTGAGCTTTAAGGTCAGTGTTCTGCTCACAAATGAAAGCACCTACAAACGTTTTTCTTAACGTTGTCATCTTTGTTCTTTTGTTTATGCTTATAAATGCATAGCATCATAGGAGCACAGGAGGTTACTAGGCTAATGGTCTTGGGGCCCTTACAAGCATAGCAAAGAGTTTATCCCAAAAAAGAAACATCAGTCAGCACCTGTCGCTCCTGTCAGTGAGAGACACAGGTGGGACCTCTAAGACAAATTTGTATTTTCCCATCTGATCCACTCATCAAAGTTGTGCTTGAAGAGGGTCAGTGACATATTCTGTTTGACATGTATGGGAAGTCTATTCCAGAGACGGGGCAGCCTCTGAGAGACAAACCCATCTCTCCAGCAGATTTTGTTAATGTTGCATATTAGATTTAGGCCTTTTGAGTGGGTAATGCATGAGGAGTTGACTTCCAGATATGGAGCATCTCTAGTTGGGCAGGGTCTGAGACTGCCTTGTAGGTGAGACAAAGCTCACCTCTGACCAATCTGTACGATACCAAGTAGAGTGATAGTGATTTGAGCCTGTCCACAGAGGACAGGTGCTGGAGGTCATGGATTCTCTTTGTGAGGTATTTCTGTGGCCTTTACAGCTGGTGCAGGTATTTGGAGAGGTACATACCAAACAGGGCATTGTACTCAATTATTGGCCTAATGAGGGAGTAGTACAGAGAGGTAATAATCTCCTTTTTTCTGGATGAAATCCCTTTACTTATGAGATGAACCAAGTAAATGGCTTTTCTGACCACTGCCACTACATGATGGTCAAATGTGAGATTGTTCTGAATACCTAGGTCTCTCACCACAGGTTGTGTGCTTAGGGGGTTGATGTTGATACGGTAATCAGTAGGGGCCATGTTTTCACTGAACTGTATGGTAATACTTTTTTTTGCATTTAACTTAAGGCATTTACCTCAAGGCACCAGTCATTTTTTTTCTGTGAGACCCTCTTGTAGTATGTTGACATCATTTGGGGAGTCAATGACAGCACACAATTTACAGTCCTCCACAAACTTGGTCATCCACAGGCCTTTTGTCTTTGCCTGGACCTCTGAGAAGTGAGAAGTAGATGCCAAGCAGTAGGAGTCCCAGGACAGATTGCTAGGGAACATCACTAGTGACAGGTCTGCTGTCAGAGGTGGAAGTACCTATTTTGACCTTGTGAGTTCTATTGGTGAGCTAATTTGCTCCAACTGATGAGACAGGGATTTACACCAAGTTGTATTAGCTTTTTGATGATGCCCGAGTAAGGGATTGTATCAAAGGCTTTGGCCAAGTCAAGGTAAGCTGTATGTACTGACTTTCTCTCATCCAGGGCCTTGGTGACAGTCTCAAAAAGTCAACCAGGTTAAACAGGTAAGATCTGTCCTTGACAAATCCAAACTGGGTGGAGTCAAGTGCTTCGATATTGCCTATGTCCTTCTTTATAAGGTCCATAATAATACACGTCATGGCTTTACAGATCAGACTTATCAAGCTAATGGGGCGATAGTTTCCATGGTTAGTAGTGGCACTACCTTTGTGCAAGGGGATGATAATGGCAGTTCTCCACTCTGCTGGAAAGATGCCTGTACTTAGGCTGTGGTTGAATAGGGTGCTCAGTGGCAAAGCTAGTTCTGTTTGGAGATGGTGCAGATAACAGCCTGAGATACTATCAGGTCCCATGGAAGCTGTGTTCTTTGCCTTGGATAGGGCCTTTAACATTTGATCTATGGAAATGTGATGTGCGGGACAAGTATTGGGGATGTCGAATTGCATTTTCAAGTGTGAGGAGAGCCTCCAGTGAGTTCATTCTCAGGTTAAGGTCTGAACTTATATTAAAGGAATGACTGAAATTTTTATAGTATTATTGATTAAATTATAAAAACATTTAAATGCCCAAGCTTCAGGCTGCATGCATTTTATGAGTACTATATAAAGAATAATAATAATAATAATAATAATATTTATGTATGTATTTATTTATTTATTTATTTTACATTTGTTTACTGGGGAAAGTCTGACTGGACACAGGTCCTTTTTCAGCGGAGGCCCGGGGAGAAAAGCTCCAGGGAATGCACATATAGTAAAAAATGCAGCATACAGTTGTAAAAGATAACAGAAGTAAAAATACAGAAAGGAAATTACTACAAACAAAGTAATGATTAAAATAAATGATCTACATAAAACTTTGAGATTAGTTCTGATAAGATCTTTACATATATGGCGTAGCCATATGTATGACACGAATCAGAGGAGTTATACTTTATGCACATATAATGGCTGAATTCCAATTGACTGTTTCTATGGGAAAATCCATTTTAAAGGTTAAAAACAAATATCAACATTGTTGTTACAGCAAAAACTCAATTTGTAATTAAGAAGACAGTAATAAAATATCAATACAAGGTAGCTACTGTAATTCTAAGTGTACTAGAAACTAGCCAAGAGAGGAGCACGAGCAGAGCCACATTTCAGTTAAGTCTGTCTTTAGTAGATTTTAAACTGTACTATGGAGGAGTTGGAGGTAACTGGGGTTGGTAGTTTGTTCCAAATTTTGGGAATGTAGTTTGAGAAGAGTGAGTCCCCAGCTGAGCTGTTTGCTTTTGAGATGTTAAGTAGTTTTTTTGCTGGAGCAGGGACAGCGATTGTTGGTGTGTGATTGTATTAGATTCTGGAGAGAGCAGGGATTTTTTTTCCGGTTGATATAGGATTTTGTGGGTGAAGGTTAGTTGGTTAAAGAGTAGACGCTGTGAAAGTTCAAGCCAGTTTAATAGTTTTAGAGATGTGCAGAGGTGTGATCTAGATGATGAATCTGTGGCAAACTTGGCAATCATATTAGATGTATGTATGTAAGTTATGTTCATTTGATTGCCAGTTCAAGTTATCAACAAAGAAAAAGGGTGGTTCATTTAATCAAAAACTCATTTGGCCAACACTACAATTGATTATCACTAATTACATTGAAACGTGTGAAATGGTATAGAAATGACTGCTGGTATGGTTTTGGAATAGGAACTACATTGCAAATTAGTGCCACTCAGTAGTTTTACCATAATAATTTCCTCTGTTATGTTGTTCTACCATGTCTAGAAGCTTAAGTATGTGCACCAGAAGTGATTCAGTGTGGTATGTGCACCAGCAGTGACTCACTGTGATATGTGCACCAGCAGTGACTCACTGTGGTATGTGCACCAGCTGTAATTCAGTGTATGTGCACCAGCAGTGACTCACTATGGTATGTGAGATTAGTTCTGATAAGATCTTTACATATATGGCATAGCCATATGTATGACAGGATTCAGAGGAGTTATACATTGTGCACATATAATGGCTGAATTCCAATTGACTGTTTCTATGGGAAAAGCCATTTTAAAGGTTAAAAACAAATATCAACATTGTTATTACAGCAAAAACTCAATTTGTAATTAAGAAGACAGTAATAAAATATCAACACAAGGTAGCTACTGTAATTCTAAGTGTACTAGAAACTAGCCAAGAGAGGAGCATGAGCAGAGCCACATTTCAGTTAAGTCTGTCTTTAGTAGCTTTTTAAACTGTACTATGGAGGAGTTGCAAGTAATCAGGGTTGGTAGTTTGTTCCACATTTTGGGAATGTAGTTTGAGAAGAGTGAGTCCCCAGCTGAGCTGTTTGCTTTTGAGATGTTAAGTAGTTTTTTGTTGGAGCAGGGACAGCGATTGTTGGTGTGTGATTGTATTAGATTCTGGAGAGAGCAGGGATTTTTTTTCAGTTGATATAGGATTTTGTGGGTTAAGGTTAGTTGGCTAAAGAGTAGAAGCTGAGAAAGTTCAAGCCAGTTTAATAGTTTTAGAGTGCAGTGGTGTGATCAAGATGGTGAATCTGTGGCAAACTTGGCAATCATATTATATATGTATATATATATATATATATATATATATATATATATATATATATATATATATATATGTGTGTTACATTAATTTGATTGCCAGTTCAAGTTCTCAACAAAGAAAAAGAGTGGTTCATTTAATCAAAAACTCATTTGACCAATGCTACAGTCGATTATCATTAATTACATTGAAAAGTGTGAAATGGTATAGAAATAACTGCTGGTGTGGTTTTGGAATAGGAACTACATTGCAAATTAGTGCCAATCAGTAGTTTTACATGACAATTCCATCTGTTATGTTGTTCTGCCATGTCTAGAAACTTAAGTATGTGCAATAGCAGTGATTTAGTGTCATATGTGCACCAGCAGTTACTCAGTGTGGTATGTCCACCAGCAGCGATTCAGTGTGGTATGTGCATCAGCAGTGACTCAGTGTGATATGTGCAAAAGCAGTGATTCAGTGTGGTATGTGCACCAGCAGTGATTCAGTGTAGTATGTGCACCAGCAGTGGTTCAGTGTGGTATATGCACCAGCAGTGATTCAGTATGGTATGCATGCCAACAGTGATTCAGTGTGGCATGTGCACGAGCAGTGATTCAGTGTGGTATGTGCATCAGCAGTGGTTCAGTATGGTATGTGCACCAACAGTCATTCAGTGTGATATGTGCAGCAGCAGCAGTGATTCATGGTGATATGTTCACCAGCAGTGATTCAGGGTTGCATGTGCACCAACAGACATTTGGTGTGGTATGTGCACCAACAGACATTCAGTGTGGTATGTGCACCATCAGTGATTTAGTTTTTTATGTGCATCAACAGTGATTCAGTGTGGTATGTGCATCAGCAGTGATTCAGTGTGGTATGTGCACCAGCAGTGGTTCAGTATGGTATGTGCACCAATAGTCAATCAGTGTGGTATGTGCACCAGCAGTGATTCAGTGTGGTATGTGCATCAGCAGTGGTTCAGTATGGTATGTGCACCAACAGACATTAACTGTGGTATGTGCACCAGCAGTGATTCAGTTTGGCATGTGCACCAAAAGTAATTCATTGTGGTATGTGCACCATCAGTGATTCATGGTTGTATGTGCACCAGCAGTGATTCAGGGTGGTATGCTCACCAGCAGTGGTTTAGTGTGATATGTGCAGCAGCAGTGATTCAGTGTGGTATGTGCCTCAGTCATTCTGTGTGGTATGTGCAACGGCAATAATTCATGGTGGTATGTGCAGCAGCAATGATTCAGTGTGTTATGTGCACCAGCAGTCATTCAGTGTGGTATGTGCACCAGCACTGATTCAGTGTTGTATGTGCACCAGCAGTGGTTCAGTGTGGTATATTCTCCAGCAGTGATTCAGTGTTGTATGTGCTTCAACAGTTTGGTATGTGTACCAACAGTGATTCAGTGTGGTATGTGCACCAGCAGTGATTCAGTGTGGTATGTGCATCAGCAGTGGTTCAGTATGGTATGTGCACCAACAGTCATTCAGTGTGGTATGTGCATCAGCAGTGATTCAGTATGGTATGTGCACCAGCAGTGGTTCAGTGTGGTATATGCAGCAGCTGTGATTCAGTGTTGTATGTGCACCAACAGTGTGGTATGTGCACCAACAGTCATTCAGTGTGGTATCTGCACCAGCTTTGATTTAGTGTGGTATGTGCACCAGCAGAGATTCAGTGTGGTATGTACAACAGCTGTGATATAGTATGGTATATGTACCAGCTGTGATTCAGTGTAGTATGTGCACCAGTTGTGATTCAGTGTGGTATCTGCATCAGCAGTGATTCAGTATGGTATGCATGCCAACAGTGATTCAGTGTGGTATGTGCACCAGCAGTGATTCAGTGTGGTATGTCACCAATAGTCATTTAGTGTGGTATGTGCACCAGCAGTGATTCATGGTGGTATGTGCATGAGCAGTGATTCAGTTGGTATGTGCACCAATAGTCAATCAGTGTAGTATGTGCACCAGCAGTGATTCAGTGTGGTATGTGCATCAGCAGTGGTTCAGTATGGTATGTGCACCAACAGACATTAAGTGTGGTATGTGCACCAGCAGTGATTCAGTTTGGCATGTGCACCAAAAGTGATTCAGTGTGGTATGTGCACCATCAGTGATTCATGGTTGTATGTGCACCAGCAGTGATTCAGGGTGGTATGCTCACCAGCAGTGGTTTAGTGTGATATGTGCAGCAGCAGTGATTCAGTGTGTTATGTGCACCAGCAGTCATTCAGTGTGGTATGTGCACCAGCACTGATTCAGTGTTGTATGTGCACCAGCAGTGGTTCAGTGTGGTATATTGTCCAGCAGTGATTCAATGGTGTATGTGCTTCAACAGTTTGGTATGTATACCAACAGTGATTCAGTGTGGTATGTGCACCAGTAGTGATTCAGTGTGGTATGTGCATCAGCAGTGGTTCAGTATGGTATGTGCACCAACAGTCATTCAGTGTGGTATGTGCACCAGCACTGATTCAGTGTTGTATGTGCACCAGCAGTGGTTCAGTGTGGTATATTGTCCAGCAGTGATTCAATGGTGTATGTGCTTCAACAGTTTGGTATGTATACCAACAGTGATTCAGTGTGGTATGTGCAGCAGCTGTGATTCAGTGTGGTATCTGCATCAGCAGTGATTTAGTATGGTATGCATGCTGACAGTGATTTAGTGTGGTATGTGCACCAGCAGTGATTCAGTGTGGTATGTCACCAATAGTCATTCAGTGTGGTATGTGCACCAGCAGTGATTCAGTGTGGTATGTGCATGAGCAGTGATTCAGTTGGTATGTGCACCAATAGTCAATCAGTGTAGTATGTGCACCAGCAGTGATTCAGTGTGGTATGTGCATCAGCAGTGGTTCAGTATGGTATGTGCACCAACAGCCATTCAGTGTGATATGTGCACTAGCAGTGATTCAGTTTGGTATGTGCACCAAAAGTGATTCAGTGTGGTATGTGCACCATCAGTGATTCATGGTTGTATGTGCACCAGCAGTGATTCAGGGTGGTATGCTCACCAGCAGTGGTTTAGTGTGATATGTGCAGCAGCAGTGATTCAGTGTGGTATGTGCACCAGCAGTCATTCAGTGTGGTATGTGCACCAGCAGTGATTCAGTGTGGTATGTGCACCAGCAGTGGTTCAGTGTGGTATATACACCAGCAGTGATTCAGTGGTGTATGTGCTTCAACAGTTTGGTATGTATACCAACAGTGATTCAGTGTGGTATGTGCACCAACAGTGATTCAGTGTGGTATGTGCACCAGCAGTGGTTCAGTATGGTATGTGCACCAACAGTCATTCAGTGTGATATGTGCAGCAGCAGTGATTCATGGTGATATGTTCACCAGCAGTGATTCAGGGTTGCATGTGCACCAACAGACATTTGGTGTGGTATGTGCACCAACAGACATTCAGTGTGGTATGTGCACCAGCAGTGATTCAGTTTGGTATGTGCACTAACAGTGATTCAGTGTGGTATGTGCACCAGCAGTGATTCAGTGTGGTATGTGCACCAACAGTGTGGTATGTGCACCAACAGTGATTCAGTGTAGTATGTGCACCAGCAGTGATTCAGTGTGGTATGTGCATAACAGTGTGGTATGTGCATCAACAGACATTCGGTGTAATATGTGCACCAGCAGTGATTCAGTGTGGTATGTGCATCAGCAGTGATTCAGTATGGTATGTGCACCAACAGACATTCAGTGTGGTATGTGCACCAGCAGTGATTCAGTGTGATATGTGCACCAGTTGTGATTCAGTGTGGAATGTGTACCAGCATTGATGCAGTGTGGTATGTGTACCAGCAGTGATTCAGTGTGGTATGTGCACAAGCAGTGATTCAGTGTGGTATGTACACCAGCAGTGACTCAGTGTGTATGTGCACTAGCAGTGTTTCAGTGTGGTATGTGCACCAACAGTCATTCAGTGTGGTATGTGTACCAGCAGTGATTCAGTATGGTATCTGCACCAGCTTTGATTCAGTGTGGTATGTGCACCAGCAGAGATTCAGTGTGGTATGTACACCAGCTGTGATTCAGTATGGTATGTGCACCAGCAGTGATTCAGTGTGGTATGTGCAGCAGCTGTGATTCAGTGTGGTATCTGCATCAGCAGTGACCTTATGTGGTATGTGCACCAGCAGAGACTCATTGTGTATGTGCAGTAGCAGTGATTCAGTGTTTTATGTACGTCAACAGTCATTCAGTGTGGTATGTGCACCAGCAATGATTCATGCTGGTATGTGCATGAGCAGTCATTCAGTGTGATATGAGCACCAGCAGTGACTCAGTGTAGTATGTGCAGCAGCAGTGATTCAGGGTGGTAAGTGCACCAACAGTGATTCAGTGTGGTATGTGTACCAGAAGTGATTCAGTGTGGTATGAGCACCAGCAGTGGTTCAATATGGTATGTGCACCAACAGTCATTCAGTGTGGTATGTGCACCAGCAATGATTCAGGGTGGTATGTGCAACAGCAGTGATTCGGTTTGGTATGTGCATCAACAGTGATTCAGTGTGGTATGTGCACCAGCATTGATTCATGGTAGTATGTGCACCAGCAGTGATTCAGTGTGGTATGTTCACCAGCAGTGGTTCAGTGTGGAATGTGCAACAGCAGTGATTCGGTTTGGTATGTGCACCAACAGTGATTCAGTGTGGTATGTGCACCAGCAGTGATTCATGGTAGTATGTGCACCAGCAGTGATTCAGTGTGGTATGTTCACCAGCAGTGGTTCAGTGTGGAATGTGCAGCAGCAGTGATTCAGTATGGTGTGTGCCTCAACAGTCATTCAGAGTGGTATGTGTACCAGCAGTGATTCAGTGCGGTATGTGCATCGTCATTCAGTGTGGTATGTGCATCAACAATGATTCAGTATGGTATGTACACCAGCAGTGATTCATGGTGGTATGTGCAGCAGCAGTGATTCATTGTGGTATGTGCACCAACAGTCATTCAGTGTGGTATGTGCACCAGCAGCAGTGGTGGCTGGTGACTTCAAATTAAAGGGGGCTGCAGGAGACAGCTGAATGGGTGGAGCCATTGGGAATGGGTGTGGTCAGCTAGAAAGGGGTGGGGCTCTGCTCAAAACCACAAAAACTGGGGCTTTAATTTCATATGCTGCCCTGGGTGTCAAACCATCATTATGAGAGTCCATTCAAGACAAAATGAAGTTTAGAAGAAAACATATTTCAATTAATTGGCTACATAACAGCTTACTTAATATCTAGATGGAAACAAAAAGGTTGTGAGGCATGAAAAAATAAATTACTTTTTAAATACTTTACTGGAATGCCAGTCAAAATCAAGTATAAAAAACAAGAAGCACTCAATTCGAACCACTTCTCTTTGCACTGCAGTTCTAATTATAATTTATATTCAGCTTTATAAAAGTACCAAGTAACATGCTGAAAGTAGCAATCTCTGTGATACCCCCACTTATAAAAATTTTTCTTATCCAAAAAAGACCTGCTGCCTGACTACAGCTATCTACTTGTTTCATGGGGAAAACATGATCGTAATAATAAATGAACAGCAAACAAGAAATAAGCTCAATATACATTTCTTAAAGGATTACTGCAAGGTTATGGACCACACATGATAGATTGCCATTCTATTTAGTGTATGGGTAAAGCCTGCAAAGATGACTGCAAGTTTCCAACAAATGTAATGAGCTCATGAAAATACTGTAAACCTGTCCTTTATTACAAAAACTGTCATATGCCTTGCAATACCCAAGGCTTATACATTAGCTAGTTATGTATATATTCTCTGCATGGCAACAATAAATAGGCTTTCAATGTTGGCAGTTCTTTAACAATATGCTTATTAAAGCTTACTTGCATCTTACAATCTCAGACAAGCTTACCTGATGGTCATTAAAGCATTGCTACTTAAACACAGAGCAACAATCACTGCAACATGCATTTTCTGAATAATAAGAAGCATAAATCAACAGTATAAAAATATGACAGAAAACCCGAACATTCTGCAAAATCAAGGACAGATGAAAAGCCACTGCAGTACTTGTGTCTATCTTGGATGGGGGGATACACTGCAGACTTACACTGCATAACTGCTCCTTGCCTTGCCTGGACACATCCATAGTCACTACATGGGGGATTGGGATGCAACAAGTATGTCACAATTTAAAATGTCTCTGGCTGATGGTGATGACCCTGGCACATTTGTCATACCTCTCAACCTCAGAGCAAGAAATCTGGACAAAGCCATAAATAGAAGTGGGACAAAGGCCCAAAAATAAGACAATTTTTAAATATTGCTCTTACAAACTTACAAAGACAGTAGAATACTAGGTCTTGCATTAATATGAATTTTCTGAAGGGTATGAAATCTGAAACTCAAATGTCTGTTATTATTTTTTAACTTCAGTCTTTAATGATTTGCACTAATTTGCCAGAAAACCACAATTTTATGAAAAACAGACCAAAAATGTGATGCAAAAATATAAAATAGCTACACAATACAGCTCGGAACCTGTCAAAGAAGGGACACTTTTTTAATATTAATACTATTAAGTTGCGCAGCTGACAAAATAAGAGAATCGACATGTATTTCTGAAATAAAAGTAATCTATAACTCTGATCATTGCAATTATTTATTAATTGTAAAACCTCCACGTTTTCTTCCAAAATTGCCATTTTGTAGAGGGATTATTGGAGGAGAGCAACATTTTGAGCCCAAATCAGGGACAGTTGAGAGGTTTGGATATACCTAATTCTATAAAGCAATTTATCTGCATGTGCTTCTCAACCTCTTAACACAGGAAATCTGGACAAGGCCAAATATATTGGGGGAACATACATATAGTACTAAAAATTGCTCTTGTATAAACTTAGTTGATAGAATAACAGGTCTTGCTTTAGCATGCATTTTTCTTAAGGGTATGAAGTCTGAAACTCAATGTCTGTCATTATTTAGTGACTTCATTCCTAAATGATTTGCCAGAAAACCACATTGTATGAGGAACGAACCAAAAATAAGAAGCAAAAATCTATTAATTCTGCAAAAATGTGGATAGTTGAGTGGTGTAGTTCAGCTTGGCCTGTCTTTGAGTTTACCACCCTTCCCACCCTCACAAAATCATCATCAAATGGGGCCTCCCCCATGCAACCATTCCAATGTCCTATTACTTGGCTATTTCATCCCATTTACCATAAACACTGTAATGTGCATACTTCTTTTCTTCTACAATGATTTGGATTTCATTTAAAAGTTTTATATTACATTTTACAAATCAAACACTAATAGACATCTGCTGAACAAAACAATGCAGTGTCACAAGGAAAACAAACAGCATTAAAACTCCGCTGCCTTTGAAACTCATATTCCTTGAAACAGCATTGAAACTCACATTCAAAGAAAATGCATCTGGCCAGTGGCAAATAAAAATTAAGTTTGGGCTGTTTTCAAATCATAGGCCCCTTGTACACGGAACATACATGCGTTCTTTGATACACCTTCCTGATTGTATTAAATTATCTTCCTTGTATAATACAGTACAGTTGTTAGAGGGCGTTTTAAATTTATTGTTTTGAACATTTTTCTTGTAAACAATGAAAAAAATGCATGCACCAGTAATGACAAAACTGCCAAATTCAGAATATTTCCATCATAAAAGTCTACTTAAAGTTCTACAGTCCACCAGTATCAGTAAATATGCACAATCTCTGCAGAAGAAAAAGTCATCTAAATAATTCCAGATTAAAGAGATCTGTAACTAATGCTGCTAGCAAACAACTTTATATTTTATTGTTTCATGTACAAATAAAGTGACTGTTGCCTAAATTGCCTATGTTACATTAAACAATGATAAGCTAGTAATATTGTAATATGGAATGGATGGCAAACTGATAACAGTTTCATAGTTACTAGGTATCTCCACCAAAGAGGACATTCTCAGGACTGTAGCATCAACCCCCTTTAAAAGTACAATGCAGTACAGTATCAGCAATGCATCTACATACTGTAAGAGTAGAACTCACAGCATTCTGCATCAAAAGCAAGTATTCAACCTGTTATGCTACTAACAATGTAAGTAGACTCAGCATAAGCAACACTAAATGACTCTTCCCCTGAATCTCTCAGCTCCTTGTAAAATCCACTCAGCACTCAACTGTATCTCTCAACTTTGCAGCACAAGAAATCTGGAAAAAGGCAACATTTATTGGGAGGGGACAAAAGCCCCCAAATCAGGGACACATTTTAAACATTGCTTGTATAATCTTGGAAAGTTGCTAGAATAAAATGCTGTATTACCACCATGCATTTCACTGCCAAGTCTTGAACCCAAAACACTGTGCACAACAGTCAGAGCAGCATACCAGTATGCCAAATCAGCTGTTTCTTGAAACACATGAAGACTGAAACTTAAATGGCTATCATTTAGTGAACTCAGTTCTCACCATAGCTCTCAACCTCTTAGCACAAAACACCTAGACAAAGCCAATAATGGGGGAATACAGCCCCCAAACATATTCAGTGAATTCAGTTCTCACCATAACTCTCAACCTCTTAGCACAAACAGCCTGGACAAAGCCAATAATGGGAGAATACAGCCCCAAAAATAGGGACAAATTTCAAATATAAAACTTAAAATTATGCTAAAATAACAGGTCTTGTGTTACTTTTTGAAGAATATGAAGTCTGAAATTCAAGTGTCTATCATTATTAAGCGAATTCAAAATCCAGAAAACCACAGATTTTATGAGGAACAGAACAGAACAAAAATATGAGGCAAAAATCTGAAGAGTTTCCACAAGTGGTGGTAGGTAGGGAATTCAGGCTCTTTCTGACTGCACCCAAGGTACAGGGTTTGAGCCTGAGTTATTCTATAGCCACCAGGTATATCCATGGGTATGAGCCTTTCCTGATATTTAACTGGGGCATTACACCCACCCACACACAAACACACACACACACACACACACACACACACACACACACACACACACACACACACACACACTCTACCCAGGTTTGTAGTTTGTCACAGTTGAAATTCCTGCAGCAGCTTGCTTCAAAGTCCCAGCCCAGCCTGCAGACATTGCAGTCCACTTTCAAGTCTGTCTTTCCTATGATTGCTTCAAAGTCCCAGCTCCCAATGTTGCAGTCTACTTCCAAGTCCTGTCTGTCTTTCCCATGAGAGCAGGCTCCAGCCTGCAGACATTGGAGTCTGATCCCCTTCCAGACTATGCTGTTTTAACTGTATAGACGTCTGGGCTTTCTTGTAACCCAGACTGGTTTAACAGCAGTCCAGATACCTGCACGCATGCATGCAGAGTTCTGGGAATACCGAGCACTCATGTATGTAGTTCTGGGGCTCGCTATTCATTTTATTTTTAATTTTATTTTTCCTATTCTTTTTTTTTCTTTTTACAGCTGGGGGGGGGGCTGCAGTCCTGCAGTCCAATAGCATGAGCCGTTCCTGACCAGCAGTGATTCAGTGTGGTATCTGCATTGCAGTGACTCAGTGTGGTATGTGCACCAGCAGTGACTCACTGTGGTATGTGCATCAGCAGTGACTTAGTGTGGTATGCACACCAGCAGTGACTCACTGTGGTATGTGCATCAGCAGTGACTTAGTGTGGTATGTGCACCAGCAGTGACTCACTGTGGTGTGTGCATCAGGAGTGACTTAGTGTGGTATGTGTACCAGCAGTGACTCAGTGTGGTATGTGCATCAACAGTGACTCAGTGTGGCATGTGCATTAGCAGTGATTCAGTGTGCTATGAGCACAAGCAGTGACTCTGTGGTACGCGCAGCAGCAGTAATTCAGTGTGGTAAATACACCAGAAGTGATTCAGGGTGGTATGTGCACCAGCAGTAATTTAGGGTGGTATGTGCACCAACAGTGATTCAGTGTGTAAGGAGCATTGTATTTTCTCCATTGTTGTGTAACTATGGAGTTAGTATATTTATGTTTAAGGGGGGTGCAGGGGGCTTGCACCCCCTGCAGAAATAGTTGGAGGTATATTGAGTGTGTATGAACCTATCAATAAAACAAGTGCTGATCAATTTAATTTTAGATTAAATTAAGCACTGTTTCTCCTTGTTGATTAATTGAAATGGAGATATAATTAAATATACTAATATCTCTCTCTCTCTCTCTCTCTATATATATATATATATATATATATATATATGGATATAGATAGATAGATAGATAGATAGATATAGATATATAGATATAAAATACTGAAATGTTCCTGCAAATTCTGTAACCATAGCAGGTGATTTAGGTCCCCATTCATAAGGTCAAGTTAGAGGGCATTGCTTTAGTGCAAATGAGATTTTACCAGGTCATAAACCACTGCAGCTAAGCTCAAACATGGAATGAAGTAACTTGAGCCATGCTACATTCTTAAGGTGTGAATACAGTGTACAATGCCCAGGTAATGGCTGAAACCTAGCCCTTCAACATCAGTCTATTGTCAAGTGACGCCCTCATATCTTGAATACAAAACAGAAATTGTAATTAA
This sequence comes from Protopterus annectens, assembly GCF_019279795.1. Taxonomy (NCBI): domain Eukaryota; kingdom Metazoa; phylum Chordata; order Ceratodontiformes; family Protopteridae; genus Protopterus; species Protopterus annectens. The sequence continues at coordinate 1,356,036,768 of NC_056746.1, read as the reverse complement.
TACACTACACTACATAAGCACACACACATACATACACAAACACACACACACAAACACACACACACACACACACACACACACACACACACACACACACACACACATGGAATTCTGAGATTGCCCATTTGCCTACAGCATATTTTATGGATATGAGAAGATATCAGAACACCAGACAACACTGCATACACGTGGGGGACACCCCCAATTCAATGATAAAATTCCTTCTATTGGTGTGTAAGTTTGAAGGGTGCTTGTGTGTATACATGCATGCATAAGCCTGCTCATGATATATGCATGTGTGCATGTACACAAGTGGATATGTAAAACAACCGGAAAATTATTTTAATGGATGAGGCTTTCTGGATACCAGAAACTACATGTTTCTGATGTGTTATTTCGATGATCAATGCAGCCTACTCAATCTGAGTGCATTAGTGTTTCTTGTAATCTTAAATACCTAGGTCAGTTGTTTCTTTTTTAATAAAAATGCATGCTGTGCAGAGCTAACCTGTAATTTTTCATCAAAATCAATAATGAAAGTAATGCAGAGATTGTGAGAGAGAAAGAGAGACAGAAAGTATAATGCCATTTGACACTTGCAGTCTTTTATTTTTACAGTTTGTACCTTGGCATTAGAACACCTACTTATTTTCTGCAGTTCGTGCAGTCTCTTAAATACTTTATTTTGTGTTCATAAACCTGAATATATAAACTCTCATGGAAGTTTCCTCATAAAGTCTGACTATTGTCAGATTTAGTACACTCCCTTGTGAACCCTTGCAAAGGCACTGCATAAGTACTTATGCAAATACCAGGAAAAGTTGGCTTTCATCTTCTCTCTCAGGGAGAAATTGAGGTGGAAAATCAACAGTTTCAGCAAGCTTTCTCCAATGCTTGAGTTTGCTGCCTTTATTTTTTTTGGCTACTCACACTTGATCTTGTGATGTTCACAGGAGCACTCCTTGTCCACCATGTGTACTGACTCTCCTTCTGCCCCTGGAGTTAGTGTCACAAGCTAGGTTGAGATCCATAGAGCAAGGACTCTTGTGCTATTTAACTAGGGGATGTGCAGCATTTCTATTAGGGCAAGGTTGGAGATTGCCCTATAGGCCAGGCACAACTCACCTCTCAGCAGCCAATAAGATACAGAGTAAAGTGACAGGGCTTTCAAGCTGTCCTTGTAGGTCATGATTTGGTGTCCTTGTATTTTCTTAGTGAGAAACCTCTGAGGTCTCTCCAGCTGCTGCAGGTGTCTGGTGAGGTACATGCAAAAGGGTGCATTATAGTATGTTAGTGAGTGGTCTGATGAGGGTTGAGTACAGTGGCATTATAACATCCCTTAACCTGGATGCTATGCCCTTGCTTATGAGGTGAGCTACATAGAAGGCTTTCCTTACCACTATGGAAACGTGGTGGTCAAAGTTCAGATTGCTATCAACCTGTGTTCTTAAGTCTCGCACCACTGGGTTGGAACTCAGGGTGGTTGCTGTCAATATCATAATTTATAGGGAATTCTGTTTTGCCAAAGGGAATAATAATGCATTTTTTTGCATTTAGTTTTAGACCATGGCTTTGGCACCAGTCATTTGTTTGTGTTAGCCCTTCTTGTAATATGTTGACATCACTGGCGGACTCAATGATTGTGTTGCTCTCAGTTTGCAATCATTAGTGAACTTGGTGAGCAAAAGGCCATCTACTGTGGCCTAGACTTATAAGAAATTGATGCCAAACAGTAAGGGGCCCAGCACAGACCCCTGTGGTACTCCACTGGTTATGGTCTAGTACTGGAGGTGGAGTCACCAGTTTTGACAGACTGTGTTCTGTCAGTGAGACAATTGGCTATCCATCAAGTAATATAAGGGTCAATCCCTATATGGGAGAGTTTCTCAACAATGCCAGAGTGAGGAAATTGTGCTGGAAGCCTTGGCAAGGTTGAAGTAGGAAATGTGCACTGTCTTACCTTCATTCATGGCTTTGTAACTTTCTGAAAAAAGGCTACCAGGCTTAATAAGCAAGATCTGGCCTTAACAAAGTAAATCTGGGTAGGGTCTAGCATTTGGGAGTCACCTATGTCCTTGTTGATAAGGTCCTTGATAATTATTTCCATGGCCTTGCAGATGAGGCTGGTTAGACTTATGGGTCTGTAGTTCCTCGGATCAGTTGATGGCCCGTAGGAACAAAAGTCACCAGCAATGGAGTAAACAGTCTCTCCATGAAGACACACTTGTAAACAGCAAATTAAATGAAAGAAACTGCAGCATGGCTCATAAAACCATAACATTTTTTAATAAATAAATTAGGTAAGTGCTTTCACATCTACAAAGAACACTTCATCAGACCATAAATAATACAACAAAGCAGCTGCATTTATATACATTAAGTTACAAAAGTAACTACTAAATCTATTTAAAAAATCATGTGACCTGAAATGAGGCTTTAAATAGACAGTTTCATTTAAAACAAAACCCTTGTCAGATTGTAAAATAATAATCCATCTCATTTCTGCCTCCACAGTTTTATTTCTAAGGTCACCAAGTCTCAAACTATATGTTATAAGTTGTAAAATAAAAAAGCAAAAGTATGCCTAAACCCGTCTTTCATATTTAATTCTTACCTAATGCATTATTCTCCAAACCTCTACAGGTATCAGATAAATGCTCACAAATATGTTCTCTAAAAGAACAGTGCATTTTTCCAACATAAAATGCAGGGCAAAGTCTACATTTCGATAACTAGACTAGATTTCTACTAGAGCAATCCACATAGTGCGAGAACTTATAAACTGTCTTTGAGGTAGGGTGAATAAAGGGATTACCATTTTCTATGAAAGGCAAACACCGCAAGACCTGCAGTTAAAAGTATCTAATCGCTATGAGCTTAAAGTAATACCATTGCTGTTCTTATAGCAAAGACACCATTTTATTGACTTCCTATTCTTGAAACAGATTTTCATTTCTGTGCCTACGATATTCCCAATCTTCTCATCCATTGTAACGACATGCCAGTTCCTCTTCATAACATCACAAATGTGACTTATATTCGAAGAGTAAGACAATAACATCCTAACTTCCCCAGATCTAAACCTCTGTCTGGCCAAATTATATCACCTGAACATCTACTATCTGAGAAATATGGACGACCCCTTCCCTCCCTATCTATGCTGTCAGTAGATAAAAACTGATCAAGTTCATCTCTAGAATAGCCTTTATGTAAGAATTCAGAACTCAAAGTAGAGATAGCTTCTCAAAAATACTGATCCTCACTGCTAAGCCTAGATGCTTGCATGGCCTGTCCTTTCATAACATTTTTATAGATATGAGGGGGGGGATGCATGCTCTTCCTGTTCAACAGGATATTTTTTCTACATGACTTCCTGTACACACTGCTACTCACTGTAAAATCTGGATTTTCCACTAGCTGAACATCTAAAAATTCTATTTCTTGTTGTGAATGTAAAACACAAAAAATGAGGTGGTAGAATTCGGAAACGTCAAAAAATCAATGAGCAATTCAACTGGACCTACCTGTAGATCAGAGTGTGTGATATACCTTTAAGAAGCTTTCCAGTGAGTCACCACATGTATATAAGTACTGAGCACATGCAAGCAAGACTGCCATTTTGAGTGAGCAGCCAGAGTGAGAACATGCAAGTAATTAGTCAGTCAGTTAGTTAGATAGTTTGTTTAAGTTTAATGTTCCTGCCATCCATCGTGATGTATTTGTATACCATAAACTACTTAACGAGTACCCAAGCCTCAATGTCTTCTTAATGCACATAAGAAGAGAGACATGGTGTCAGAATGGTATCCAGAGTTACAGCCATCAGTTAACCAGTTAAAGTTGGAGGAATATATAGGAGTGGATTTTCCCTGCTGTTCAAATACTCGGAGAACAGGTCAAAAACAAATTCCAGGTACAAAAACTTGCTTAAATGATTTCATTTGCTACAAATATAAAATGAAGCACTCAGAATGCTCAAAACAAATTTCTTATTACACAAAATGTCTGAAACTGTGACATATTGATAGAAATAGTCAAAATAATTAAGAAAATGTTTTTAACAATATCCAAATTGCATAAAATATACAAAAAAGGGAAAATTACCATGTTTTTTCGCTATGTGCTACTTTTTCGTATTACTATTCAAAATATGTGAAGTGTGCAAAGTGTTTGTATGTGTGTACAGTATTACAGTGCAGTTATTTTGCAAAGTAAAGTTGTTCCAAATAATATTTTGCAAAGTACAGTTATGTCAAGGCATATTTCACAGAGTACAGTATTTTGGAGAGTTTATTGTGCATTTGACTACTCTTACAAGTACCTGGTGTGTGTGAATGTTCGTATATAATTACAAGGGCCCTTTTGCATTGTGTTTTACTATAATCTGTGGGCATAGCAGAAGGGTTTCATAGACCCTCACTGCTTGTATTTGCTAACAATATTGCAGAAAATTGGAGAGTGTTTGAGCAGGAATATGATATTTACGTACAGGCTGCTTTTTCTGACAAAGACACATGTACAAAGACATCTATTCTGCTTAATTTAGCTGGTTTAGAGGCCATTGAAAGACAGCGTTCATTTGTGTATGCACCTGCTGCTTTTGCAGGGGAGGGGGAAGACTGCCATATAGTGGTGCCAGCTGAAAGAAGGCAAGACCCAGAGTGCTGAAAACATAAGTTTAGAGAAATGCTTAACCCCCAAATGAATATTACAATGAAAAGGCACTTATTTTACACAAGGGATCAAAAGCCTGGTGAATCTTTTGCAGCATATAGGCAGTTACAGTCAGCTGCCTGTCAGGCGCCAGGAGCCAACACATAATGCATGCACTCAGGTTCCTCAACAACAGATATAAATATGACTGTCATTGTACATATGGATGTGAATGATCTGAGATATACCTCCCTGGATTACATAAAAAGAGACATGGAGGAGCTCTAGGATTATGTAGCCCAAGCAGGTATGACCCTAGCCCTGAGCAGCATTCTACCATCACCCAGAATGATACACAGTACAAGCAGAAAATTATTGATTTCAACAATTGGCTAACTTTCTGGTGTTATTATAAGGGGATACAGTATCTGTCTGCCTGGGATGACATGATTGACAGACCTTGATGCTTTGCCAGAGATGGCCTGTATTTGTCACCCTTGGGCTCCTGGATACTGGCCAAGGCTCTTGCCAACCCTACAGCGCCTTTTTTTGGCGCTGTTCCAAAGACCGAATTACCACTGTAACAGCTACAAACAAATGCATTCTAAGGGTCATGCTGCTCAATGCTAGAAGTCTAAATCTCAAAATGCACTTGCTCGAAGCACTCCTTAAAATGGAGAACATTGACATCTGTGCCGTAACAGAGACCTGGTTCAAGGCAGCAGAAAGCACCCCTGCACTACCAGGCTATAACTCATTCCACAGCTTTTGGCCCCAGAACTTGAACCAAAGCTCCAAAGGTGGTGGTATTTCCATATTCATAAAGGATGCACACACCTCCAGACTGGTAGCTCAACATAACGCATCTGAGATACTTCAGGTGCAGCTAACATTGGGTAAGATAGCAATTCAGGTTGTAGCCTGCTATAGGTCCCCAACCAAATCCCAAGACTCACACTTCATGTTCCTAAGCACCCTGGAGATTATTAGGGTCCAACCTAACACTTTCATACTGGGTGACTTCAACTACCCATCCATTAACTGAGAAAACTACTCATGTAAAACCAAACGAAAAGAGCCTTCTTGAGTAATAAAACACTTTACTGGTGTCCCATGGTACCTTGGCTGATGCCTTCAGGGGATGATTAATACACCAAAAACACAGTCTTTTTATATCACATCAATCAACAGCACCCAATTGATACATATAATTTAAAGTGATACACAAAATATTTACAAAAAACACATATTGTCCCCATTGTTTACCTTATTAAACATTAAGATTCACCTCCAAATTGAAACCTGATGGAAATAAAGTGTTAAAATTAATGATGAACCTGGTTTCCAAAACCAATAATCTATCCCTATACAGTTCCCCATGCTGATGCATGGGCTTAGCTAATACGCTAAAGAACAAAGTGGAATCTGATCCCCTATGACAAGTCCAAAAATGATGGGCAACTGGGCTGTCTAATCTATTATGTCTAATATTCCCTAAATGCTCAAGAATATGTTTTTAGACTTGCCTCTTAGTTTGTCCAGTATACCATTTAATTGGAGAGCAGCCACATCCCATGATATAAACTACTCCACTGGAATGATAGGTAAACCTATGCATAGCTTTATACATCCTGTCATTGATCTTGGTGCCATTTAAATTTCTGCCCTGGGGCAAACCTTGCATTTGGAACAAAGGAAACAACCCACCTGACTACCACTGCCCACTTTCTTACTGTTTCTATTAAGCAACTCCTTCAAATTTAAAAATCTCCTATATGAAAAAATAATTTTTCTGGAAACACCTCTTTGGTCATGTCCCCTTGCGTGACAATGGGCCAAAATCTCCTGACTAAATTATTTAATGTTTCTGAAAAAGGTGAAAACCTACTAACAAAAAATAATTTTTCTTCTTCTCCATTATGAGCCTGTTCCTCTCTACCCCTCCTGATGCTAGACCTACCACTATCACAAATGCCCAAAACTCTCTTCTCTGTCCTAATCAATAAATCTGCCTGATAGCCCCTAGATAATAATTTACCCCTTACCTTGGAGAATTCCTCCAAAATGATACTCTTGTCATATGTATTATTAAAAATACATTTATATTCCCCATACGGTAGTGATTCCAATAGGTGGGTGGGATGCATGCTTGAGGCTGAAAGAAAATTGTTAGCAGCAGTCTCCTTGTGGTATGGTCTAAAATAAACAGATCTGTCCTGACCTGCATAAAGTTCCAAGTCCAAGAATTGCATAACCTCTCTATTGATCTTAAAAGTAAACGACAGCCCAAAGCTGTTCCTTTCCAAATTCAACATGAATTTTTCAAAATCACTTGTTTTCCTTTGCATACAAAAAGCAAATCATCTATATATCTCTTATAGATGATTACTTTGTTGGAAAAAATTCACTATTGTAAATAAACACATTTTCAAAAAAATTCATGAAAATGATGGCATAAGAGGGTGCAAAGGAGGCACCCATAGCAGTGCCTCCCTTCTGCAAATATAATTCATCCTCAAACTTGAAACAATTACGTGTTAAACTAAATTCTAATAACTGTAGAATATAATTAGTTCTTGGGCCCTCACCCAACATCCTGGCTACTGCCTCCATTCCCAATGAGTGACTAATACTAGTGTACAATGCCTTGACATCCACACACACCCAGTAGAAATCATTCTCCCAGGTCATCCCTCTGACCAAATCACAAAAATCCTTACTGTTCCTAATGTGTGAAGGCACCCATGATGTGTGGTCTTTCAGCTGTCCATCTAAAAAAATTCCTACATTTTGTAAATAAAATCCTACCCCAGACACTATTGGTCCTCCCAGGGGGGGGGGGGGGGGGTCTATTAAGCTTTTATGAATTTTAGGGATAGTTGGATTCTTAACATTCAATTTCTTGATATGTTTGGTACTAAAATAACTTAACCTTTCACCCCTTTCCAATAATTCCAATAATAAGGAATCCTATTCAGCAGCTGGATCATGGTCTAACTTCGAATACACATTTCCATCATTCAATAACTGATGGGCCATCCTACTGTATTTTTCCCAGATAAAATAACCCAGTTGCCCCCTTTGCCTGCCTGTGTGAAAACCAGCTTCTCATTATCATTAAGTATAGTCTGCAAAGTTAACCACTCTTCTTTACTCAGATTAAAAACCCTTTGCTTTTTTACAAAAACATTGTATTCCCATTCAATTTCTTTACACAACGTGCTTTCAAAAACATTTATGGTATTAGTATTCTTGGGAGGAATAAAATGACTAACGAATGGAACAGTTGGAACCTTCAACCTCCCATATCCAGTAACAAACAATTCTCCCACACCTTCATTACCATCACTATCAATTACAAAATCATTATAAAGCAAAACATCATTGTTAAGTTCTTCATGTAAAGCATCCAAAGAAAACTGGCTGACTCCACCATATCCACTTCATCCATTGCACTAATTTGCCCTGCTCTATTTATACTGTCTTGAACCGATTTGTTATGAAAAAACATTTTCAAATTCAATTTCCTGCTAAAACGACCTTCTTCCAAAAATAGGTCAGCTAAACAAGGAAAACATGTGGGCACAAACTTAATACCCTCGCTCAGTGAACTTTTGATATCATGATAAACATTTAAATGTGAAAGATTAATGACATTAAATTGTCCGGACTCAACATACATATCTAACAAAAAGTCCTTGGCGCATGGATGTGCTGTGCCAATGTCCAAAAATAAACACGCTTCTGCTGTCTCCTTCTATTGTTCACACTGCCGCCTCCGTTGTTTTCCCTGCCATCTCTAGCCTCTGCATCTCAACTGCTGTGGACTGCCCCATTGTTGCTGCATAGTTGCATTTGTCTCCATGTTTAAATTTTCAAACGAGATGTTCTTCTTGCTGCTGGATGCAGTCTCATTGGAAGAAATAGAAGAGTCTCGTGATGCATAGGTTTACATGTCATTCTAGTGTAGTCATTTATATCGTGGGATGTGGCTGTTCTCCAATTAAATGGAATATTGGACAAACTAAGAGGCAAGTCAAAAAACTGAAGGGACTCTTGCTGACAAAGTTCACAGATGATTGCAAGTTGGGAGCTATTATTAACTCCCCAAGTGATACTGACATCCTACAAAAAGGCCTCACTGAGACCAACTACTGGTGTCAGAACCATGGCCTTAAGCTCAACGCCAAAAAATGTGTCGTCATCCCCTTTGGGAAAAACCTAGTTCCCATGAATTACCACATCGGTGGTAGTCCACTGAACACAGAAGGCATTATAAGAGATCTGGGAACACAGATTGATAGCAACCTCTCCTTTGACCACCACATTGTCACTGTGGTCAGAAAGTCCTTCTATGTGGCCCATCTCATTACTAAGGGTTTTGCATCCAGGAAGAAAGAGGTCATTGTCTCCCTCTACTCTTCCCTCATTAGGCCAATCATTGAGTACAATGCCCCATTTGGCATGTACCTCTCTAAACACATGCAACAATTGGAGATGCTGCAAGTGTACCTCACAAAGAGGATCCTAGGCTTTAAACATTTTTCCTATATGGACAGACTCAGAAAACTCCAACTATTCTCTGTCTCATATCGCCTACTTAGAGGCAATCTCTGCTTGACTTACAAAGCCATGTCTGACCCAGCTCTGTAATAAATGCTACATCTAAAGAAATCCCAATCCCTCCACTCAACACACTCCAGAGACCTCAACATCATTACCACAATCAACAGAACATGCTGGAGGGACAGGTTCATAGCCCAGAGACTACCCATGCTATGGAATAGACTTCCCATACATGTCAAGCAGAGCAACTCACTGGCCCTCTTCAAGAGAAATCTTGATGAGTGGATGAGAAATGGAAAATTCACCCCAAGGATCACTCCAGTGGCTTTACTCGACAGTGACACTGGGAACTAAGGTCAGGTGGCATGATGCCAGGATAATCCTATGGGCTAGGCTTGTAAAGGGTCCAGGGCCATTAGCCTAGTACACATCTATGAACCTATGAACCTATGACTTGAGAAATAAGGCTAAATTGTGCAGATTTGGGGATTTGAGAGATAAGTTGATAAAATACAGGCTTGTGTGTGGTATTAATAATGACACAGTGATAAAGATTTTGCTTTGAGACAGTGATTTTACATTGAATAAAGCCATTGAGATTTGTCATATATATGACCTTACAGGAAAGCAAACACGTATGCTTACAAAACAGAATAGAAGTGGAAGGCACAGTGACAAAGCTCATGTTAATAGTATGCAACCATGTTTAAAAGAAACAGGCTGAAGCACATGGCAGCTACTGCAGGTCCTGTAACAGTCCCTGGGAAACCCAGAGTCTTTCCAGCAAATTCCAGAGCATGCTCAGTAAAGCATAAGGGTGAGTCAGCAAAGTCAAAACATGTGCCACCACCTAGCTTTATAGTCAACTGTCATAATTTTGGTGGACATCACAAACCCAAAAGAGAAAAGTGCTTAGCATTTGATCAGCAGTGTCATTCTTACAATAAGTGGAATAATTTCAAAAGGTTTTGTAACTCAAATAAGGCACATTCTTTTATTAAAAGAAGGGCATTCCAAGAGGCAAGTTGATCAATTAGAAAGCTGTGACCCTACTTTTTATGTTGATGGTGTGCCTGTGCCTGGTGAAACAGATAATGCAGTAGACTTGTGGGAAAACAATGATATATTTTGTACTGTTTGGATTAATGAGAGTCTTGTAGAGCTTAAAGTAGATACTGGCTCCAAGTGCAATGTTATGTCAGCAGAAACATTTGCTAGAGTAAAAGCTACAGAACAACTTGACTTGACAAAGTGTGCAAAGCTTGTTGCTTATGGTGGTGAAGAGATTCAAACTGAAAGCTCAATAGTGCTTTCATGTTATTCTGCTTGGAACAGCTATGACTTCCAATTTTTCATAGTCAAGAGAGACGTGCAGTCATTATTAGGTCTCAGAGACAGTTTGAAAATGGGACTGCTTTTATTTCATAAACACGTTTATCATGTAAGCCTGAATGACAGCAACTCAAATTTCATTCAGACTATTTCTTCTGAGTATGCTGATATTTTTGCAGACAAACTAGGCAAACTACCAGTTGTGTATTCTATGAAGTTAGACCCAGAGGTTAGCCAGTTATCAGACCAGCATGGAAAGTTCTGGTAGCTATGCAGGGCAGAGACAAAATGGTGCAGCTAAGAGTAATTTGTCCAATAGAAGAAACTACTGAATGGGTATCCTCCATGGTAGTAGCTCATGAGAAGAGCTCAGATGATATCAGAATTTGTATTGATCCAAGAGATCTGAACAAAGCATTAAAAAGGCCTCATCATCCAATGTGCACAGTCAAAGAAGTTGCTGCCTCATGCCAAATGCCACTGTTTTTTCTGTCTTAGATGCAAAGAGTTCATTTTGAAAAATTTTGCTTGACTGAAAATCTTCATTGTTAACCACATTCGGTATACCATTTGGAAGATACAGATTTCTGAGAATGCCATTTGGAATACATTCTGCCAGTTAAGTCTTTCAGCGTGCAATGGAGCAAATTTTTTCAGGCTATCCATGTGGTATTATAGTAGATGATATTCTAGTAGGAGGCAATGAAGTCTTACATGACAGAAACCTCATGAGAGTTCTGGAAAGAGCACGTGAAGTGAATCTTAAGATGAATCCTCAGAAATGCAAGTTCAGGCTGTGAGAAGTTACTTATGCTAGTCACTTGTTTATATGTTCAAGTTTAGAACCAGATCCTTCAAAGCAAACAGCAATTCTCAAGATGCCAGTTTCAGACAATGGCCAAGCCCCACAACATTTTCTTGGCATAGTCAATTATCTAGGCAAGTTCATTCCAGGTTTAAGCCAACTTTCAGCACTGCTAAGAGAGTGAACGCACAAAGATGTAATGTGGTCATGGTCAGAACAACACCAAAGACTATTTGATGTCCTGAAACAGAAAATTGCTAACCCACCATCTCTCAGCTACTATGATGTTCACAAACCAGTTATTAATTCCTGTGATGCTTCTAAGTTTGGTCTAGGTGCAGTCATTCTTTAAGAGGGTAGACCAGTAGCCTGTGCATCGAGAACTCTTACCCAGACTGAGATACAATATGCCCAGATTGAGAAAGAGCTTTTGGCAATTGTATTTGCATGTTCGAAATTCCATGATTAATTGCAAAAGTACAATTTCACTCTTGTCTACACAAAAGGCAACCTTTTTTATCTTGCTGATACCTTATCCAGATCACACAGAAAAATCACAGAACAGCATATCAATGAACAACTTGATTTTGAGGTCATGGAAGTGAGGAATTTTTCTTCCATGCAACTTGATGAGCTCAGAACTCACACAGCTTCAGATCTAATTCTCCAGAAGCTCAACCTGTTTATTAGCTGAGGATGGCCTTCAAAGCAATCTTGTTTACCAGTAGGAGTGCAACCATATTTGCCATTCAGAGAAGAGATTTTGTCAGACAATGGTATCGTCATGTGAGGTCTTAAGGTGATTGTTCCAAAATCCTTGCAACAAGAGCACATTAAGGTCTTGCATCATGGCCACCCAGGAACTGATTCTACCAAAAGAAGGGCGAGAGATCTAATATTTTGGCCTTCTATGTCAAGAGATATTGAGAAAGTGCTTTCATCTTGTTCAGTATGTAATAGTACAAAGCCATATCAACAAAAAGAACCACTTCAGTTCAGCCAGATTCCTGAACTACCTTGGTCGACTGTAGCTACAGATATCTTTGAGTGGAATGGTCAGCATTATTTGGCATTAGTAGACTCTTATTTAAATTGGTTTGAGATTGACCTTCTTCCCAACCTAACTTCCAATACTGTCATTGCTAAGTTGAAGCGACATTTTTCTGTCCATGGTAGTCCACTCAAAGTTATTTCTGACAATGGTGCACAGTTTACTAGTCAGCAGTTCAAGAGATTTGCAGAAGAGTGGGACTTTTCTTCATATTACGAGTAGTCCTGAATACCCCCAGTCAAACGGCTTGGCTGAATGTGCAGTTCAAAGTGCAAAACAGCTGTTAGAGAAATCCAGACATGACAATGCCAATGTTTTTCTCAGCTTGTTAAATCTCATAAACAGTCCCTGTGATAATCATTTTGGTTCACCTTCCCAGAAACTTATGACGAGACAAACTAGAACCACATTACCAATCAGCAGTAATTTATTGGTTCCAAGTGCTAAAAAACAACAAAGCAGTAAAAACTCAACTGTTGAAAAATTGTTTGTCCCAGAAGTCTTCCTTGGATAAAACCAGCAAACTGCTCAGTTCATTGAAAAAAAGGGGAGATAGTGAGGATGCAGACGTCAGAAGGTTTTGATTGCACTGCATTTGTGAAGAATTTGTGTCAAGAGCCGAGATCGAGCATTGTGGAATCACAAAGAATGGAATGGAAGTGAAATTGGAAGCATTTGTTACCAGTGTCCAAACCAGTGTTACAGCATCTTGCCTGTGACAAAGACTCTAGTTCTCAGAGTGACTTGACCAATCTTTCTGTTGCAGAGAACATTCCGTCAGCAATCCCCATTCTTGAAAAAACCCCTGAGAGTCCACAAGCAGAATATTCCCCAGTGATTGTCCCTGTTGCTATACCCAGTCCTAACTATTATGTCACGAGATCAGATCACATCTTGAAACCTACTTTCAGATAAATGGCAACCTGGGCACGACTTTTGTTTTTCTTTATTAGTGTCTGTATAATCACATGCCTATTCCAGTGTCATTGTTTATTTGAGATAGGTCAGTAAAGAGGGAGGATGTAGATCAGAGTGTGCGATATACCTTTAAGAAGCATTCCAGTGAGTCAGCACATGTATATAAGTACTGAGCATGTGCAAGCAAGAGTGCCATTTTGAGTGAGCAGCCAGAGAGTGAGCATGCAAGTATGTAGTCAGTTAGTTACATAGATTAAGTTTAACGTTCCTGCCATCCATCCTGATGTATTTGTATACAATAAACTACTTAAACGAATAGCTAAGCCTCAACATCTTCTTAATGCAGATAAGAAGAGCAACACTGCCTATAACTAAAAATATCATCAACGAAATATCTAAAAAATCTTTTGAAGCTTGAAAAGCACCTCTTAGTTGGTATGTATGTAGTTTCCCAATGCTCTACCACAATGTTCGAATAAGAGTTAATGCAGGAAGTACCCATTGCTACTTCCGCTTTTTTCATATAGTAAATCTCATTAAACAAGGACACATTGTTTTCAAGATTTTTTTTTTCAATTAACACACAATTCATAGAAATCTGACCCAAAGTGTAATCACTATTATCAGTTAAATAGAGCCTGATATATGCTAAACCAACATCATTTGGAATATCTGTAAACAATGAACATACATCTAAAGTGACAGAAGTTGGATTAGAAATGTCTTGTTTGTCCGCAGTACATTCGAAGAAAGTTGCCAACAATGTTTTGTATCTCTAAGAGCAGTACTGAGGTGACCATTCTCCCCATACTCTCAATGTAAATGGAGAGGGGTTCAGTCAGCCAGTCTCTGCCAGAGACTACAGACCATCTAGGTACAGAACTGAAGTTCTGTTTCAGGAATACGAAGTCCCACAAATGGCTTCCTTGCTATAAGGACAGCAATGGGACTCCATTTGTAACTACTGACAGCATGGAAAAAGAGGGAAGGAGTCGTCCATATTTCTCAGACAGTACATGTTCAGGTGATGTAAATGTGGCCAGACAGAGGTTTAAATCTCAGGAAGTTAGGATGTTACCGTCTTACTCTTTGAATATCAGTCACATTTGTGATGTTATGAAGAGAAATTGGCATGTCCTTACAATGGATGAGAAGACTGGGAACATCGTAGGCACAGAACCAACATTCTGTTTCATGAATAGGAAGTCCCTGAAATGGCTTCTTTGCTATATGGACAGCAGTGGGATTACATTAAGCTCATAGCAATTAGATTTAACTGTAGCTCTTGCGGTGCTTGCGCTTTCATAGAACATGGTAATCCCTTGAATCTGCCACCACAAAGAGAGTCTAAGTTCTCCCAATATGAGGATTGCTGTAGCAGAAATCTAGTCTATATATTGATGTGCAGAGTTTGTGGGTTTGTGCTGCATTTTATGTTGGAAAAACAAATTGTTCTTTTAGAGTCTGATATCCATAGAGGTGAGGAAAATAATGCATTAGCTAAGCAAAATATGAAAGACGGCTGTAGGCATACTTTTGCTTTTTATTTTACAACTTGTAACAGATAGTTTGAGACTTGGTGACCTTAGAAATAAAACTGAGGAGACAGAAATGAGATGAATTATTATTTCACCATCTGACAAGGGTTTTGTTTTAAATGAAACTGGTCTCATTAAAGCCTCATTTAAGGTCTTGTGATCTTTTTAAATAGGTTTAGAGGTTACTTTGTAACTGAATGTATATAAATAGAGCTACTCCCCCCCCCTTTATGCAGGGGGGTTATTGTTGCTGCTCAACGTTTTGCAGGAACATAGCTAGCTTTCAAGCTATGATTAAACAGAATGCCAAGTGGGACCATTTAACTTGGTCCAACCTAATTGCCATGTATTCATCATATTTATAAAGACGTTTGTGTGACTGAATCTAGAAATTCATTCTGAGATATGATCCTTTAAGAATCTAACACAACTGAAATTTGCTTGTAAGATATCCAGGTTGCCATCCACTGAGGCCAGAAAGGATATCACAATCAACTTTCTTTTTCTTCTGAGACTAGAGTACCATTTTTTGTAATCTCAGCATAGGCATTTTATAAATAATTCATCTAAGCCTGCACAATGAGCATATCTGATTCTCTCTCTCTTCCTCTGTTTCTGTATTTCACAAGTTGCAGCCTATTCTTAGAGTGACCCTCAAAAATAGCCAGTGTCTGACTAACTATTAACAAATCAAAATGGTTTCCATTAGCAGACAGGCCATCTTTCCTATTAAACACATTCATTTTTTAAACTAGGTTAGTGGTGGTATGTCAAAGGCCATGAGGGCCACAAGGTCACTGAGCTCAATGAGGAGGAGACACTCCAACATTTTCAAACTGTGGGAAATTGTTTCACGGTGCTGCTGTCACAACACAGTGCAGTAGTAAAAACAATTCACAAAGTATTTTATAGATTCAACCACACAAACTTCCATATAAATATGATGGATACATGGCAAATAAGTTGGACCAAGTTAAATGCCTTTCTTTCATAACAGTGCTAGATGTAATATCAAAAAGTTATTAAAGGAAAGAATTTTAGTAAATGGCATATATGTGACTGTTGTGAGTAGTCTAACATCTGCAGGCAACAATGCTTTTATGTTATTAATCTATGAATCAAGGGCACCCATACGGGCCAAAACAATAGGGTGAGGGGGAAGGAGCACCCCCCCCACTTTTACAGCTGAAAGACCTGTAAGGACTCACGGGTGCATCACACGCTATTTAAACACAAAAGTGCATGGAAACAACTACCTGATCACATCAAGTAGATCATACATGGTAAGGATTGATTTATTTATATGTTTCCCCCAAGCCTGTTCATTTATTTATTCAGTAGCTGGTGCTTCATTTAATTATGTAATGGTAACAAAAAATAAAAAACAAACCAACCCAAAACAGGCAGAGAAACTCCATTTTAATGACACGAGCAGAAAACAGCAAGTCCCATAAACTAAGCACTTTCACCATTAAAATATGGCTTCCTCAGAGTTACATGGGATACAAACATCTTGGTTTAACTAGAGTGATGTAAGCAAAACCAACCAATCATTTCATGTGATTAAATCCCTAAATACTTTCAGAAATGGCCTCTCCCACCATGTCACGTTGAATTAGATTTTTTTTTTAAACACACACAGTTAATAAAGGTAAATAAAACCTTCAGTTTTCTCCAGAAAACACAAAACAACAATTTTACAGCTTATATAACCATATGATTAGAAAAACATATTATATATGTGTAATAGATGTGTTACTGAAATGTCAAGAAATGCAATTTTAGTGATCTAACACTCAATGACACTTATTACAGTTTATTTAGTAAAGGATTTTCTTTTGTTCCTTGTTTTTGTTTGGATGTGGCAGATGTTCTTATTAGCTTAAAAATGTACACTAAACAATTGAATCTTAAACTTTTTTTCAATGGCCATACTGGCAACCGAGGGGATACATACCTACAGAAGAAAAGTTTGTTTACTCCCCCAAATAATGTGGATGTCATGTTATTTGAAAAATTGTGTGAGAATGAATTAAGAAAAATTCTTAAAAATAATAAGTATGAACATGACAGCCTCAGCAATGAAGAGAGAAAAGCATTGTATGATCTAGCTAGGAGCAGCAATATGCGTATTATGAAGCCTAACAAAGGAGGGGGCCTAGTAGTCAGGTCTCATTTTGACTATGTGTTTAAGATGTGTGAAATTCTCAATGACCCCCTCACTTACAGTAGGACTGCTAAGAACGAAATTAATAGGGCATATGCCAAGATTGATTTATACCTACTGGATGCACTCTTTCAGGGAGCTATAGATGAGAAAGAGTTCAGGTTTATTACAGTAGAACATCCTGTCACACTAGTAATTTTTGGGATCCTCAAGATTCGCAGGTGCCCCAGTAACCCACCATTTAGACCTATTGTTGCGGCTAAGGGATTTAAAATGGAACCCCTTGCTTCCTTTGTGGATGAGATGACTAATAAGGTTGTGGGTGAGGCAGAACATATACTAAGGGACTCTTGGCATTGTTTGGATTGACTTAGAGCTATTGGGGTATCTGATACTTTTTCTTTTCTTACAGTGGATGTGATTAATTTTTTTTCTATCATACTCCATGAGGAGGGGTTTCATTTCTTTCGTGAGAGTTTATTGAGAAGCAAAGTAATTGACAAAACAAGGATTAACATCCTGGTGGACCTTATGGAACTTATACTACAGAACAACTTTCTTAGTTTTGAGGGGGAGATCTACCACCAAACATCTAGGGTAGCTACAGGAGCAAAGTGCGCTCTCGTATTTGCCAATTTAGTGCTGTTGCATTGGGAAGAAACTTTTATCTTTCCTTCAGAATTTATGTCCAAGATCCTTTTATACAATAGGTTTTGGACGGTATTCTGATTTTGTGGGAAGGTAATGAGCTTGAGGCTACAAAGTTTGTTGATTTTTTGAACAACACTACCCCATACCTTAAGTTTACTAGCTCATGGCACCCGGATGAAACTAACTTTCTGGATATCCATCTGACCAGAGAAAGGAGGTCTTACACAGTAACAGACACAGGAAGAAAACCTTTTCTAATTCTGAGTTGCATTTTAACAGTTGTCACCCCTTTCATCAAAAGAAGGGAATTATTAAGGGTCAGATGGTTAGATTGTCAAGACTAGTGAGTGACAATGACACCTTTAGAGAGGAGTTATATAAACTGGTAGCGATGTTTTTGGAAAGGGGGTACCCCCTAAAACTATTATTGAAAGTTAGGCATGAAATTCTTAAAGAGAAGTACTGTATTTCAGCCTATTTTGTGTTCTGAAATATGAAGAAAACTATAAACAAGGAGATGAGTACGGTTAGTGCTGTGATTCTGAGATATAATCACTGTGCTGCACCACTATCGATAGCCCTCAGCAATGCTTGGCAGATCGGTCTCAATGAAACCAGTAAGAATATCTTGGGGCACAAGCCAAAGAGCCAAAGATTGTTTATAGCAGATGAAGGAATATTAAAAATATTCTTGAGGATTCTAAATGGAGCCAAGTGTGGAGCATGTAAGTTTTGCAGATATATCAATGATGGCCCTTACATTTCCATTCATGGATTTGAACATACTTTATCTTGCCCAGGAAGGTGCAGCTGCAACACTACTATGTTAGTGTATCTTGCTACATGCACAATCTGCCACAGTTTCTACATGGGCAAGACTATACGTAGATTAAGGGATAGAATAGCAGAACATGTGAGGGCAATCAAATCTAAAAATCAACACAATGATCTATACATTCACAGTATAACCTGCACTAATTTTAACAAGTTTATCTTTTTTGTGATAGACAAGGTGCTACCATGTGAAAGGGGTGGGGATGACAAATTTAAAGTAGAAATTATGGATAATATGGCAAATTAGGCTTGATGCCACACCCCCCCAGGCATGAATGACAACATTGCAGTTTTACCCATTTTAAAAGAAAGGGTAAGGGTTATTTAAAGTAATTCATTAACTGCATTTTATTTCTTGACATTTCAATAACACATCTATTACACATATATAATATATATGTTTTTTTAATCATATGGTTATCTAAGCTGTAAAAGTGCTGTTTTTTGTTTTCTGGAGAAAACTGAAGGTTTTATTTACCTTTATTAACTGTGTGTGTTTAAAAAAAAAAAAACTAATTCAACGTGACATCACATGAAATGATTGGTTGGTTTTGCTTACATCACTCTATTTAAACCAAGTTGTTTGTATCCCATGTAACTCTGAGGAGGCCATATTTTAATGGTGAAAGTGTTTAGTTTATGGGACTTGTTTTTTGCTCGTGTCAATAAAGTGGAGTTTCTCTACCTGTTTTGGGTTGGATTGTTTTTTATTTTTTGGTTACCAGTGTTTTGCTTCATTTGGAGCTTGTTTTGTTTGTTTAATTATGTATTTAAGTAGTTGGTGCTCTGTTTATGTAAATAGTTTAAGTAGCTGGTGCTCCTCCATTTATGTAAATAGTTTAAGTAGCTGGTGCTCCGTTTATGTAAACAGTTTAAGTAGCTGTTACTCTGTTTATGTAAATCATTTACATAGCTGGTGCTTTGTAACTCTGTTTATGTAAACAGTTTAAGTAGCTGGTGCTCTGTTTATGTAAATAGTTTACATAGCTGGTGCTCTGCAACTCTGATTATGTAAACAGTTTAAGTAGCTGGTGCTCTGTTTATGTAAACAGTTTAAGTAGCTGGTGCTCCGTTTATGTAAATAGTTTAAGTAGCTGGTGGAGTGGGTGTGTGTGTGTGTGTGTGTGTGTGTGTGTGTGTGTGTGTGTGTGTGTTTAAGTAGCTGGTGGGGTGTGTGTGTGTGTGTGTGTGTGTGTGAGATTAAATAGCTGGTGGGGTGTGTGTGTGTGTGTGTGTGTGTGTGTATGTGTGTGTGTGTGTGTGTGTGTGTGTGTGTGTGTGTGTGTGTGTGTGTGTGTGTGTGTGTGTTTAAGTAGCTGGCGGGGTATGTGTGTGTGTTTTTAAGTAGCTGGTGGGGTATGTGTGTGTGTTTTTAAGTAGCTGGCGGGGTGTGTGTGTGTTTTTAAGTAGCTGGTGGGGTGTCTGTGTGTGTTTTTAAGTAGCTGGTGGGGTGTGTGTGCGTTTAAGTAGCTGGTGGGGTTTGTGTGTGTTTAAGTAGCTGGTGGGGTGTGTGTGATTAAGTAGCTGGTGGGGTGTGTGTGTTTAAGTAGCTGGTGGGGTGTGTGTGTGTGTTTTTAAGTAGCTGGTGGGGTGTGTGTTTTTAAGTAGCTGGTGGGTTGTGTATGTGTTTTAAGTAGCTGGTGGGGTGTGTGTGTGTGTTTTAAGTAGCTGGTGGGGTGTGTGTGTGTGTGTTTTTAAGTAGCTGGCGGGGTGTGTGTGTGTGTTTTTAAGTAGCTGGTGGGGTGTGTGTTTTTAAGTAGCTGGTGGGTTGTGTATGTGTTTAAGTAGCTGGTGGGGTGTGTATGTGTTTAAGTAGCTGGTGGGCTGTGTGTGTGTGTTGGTGGGGGATGTGTGTGTGTGTGTGTTTAAGTAGCTGGTGTGTGTGTGTGTGTGTGTGTGTGTGTGTGTGTGTGTGTGTGTTTAAGTAGCTGGTGGGGGGAGTGTGTGTTTAAGTAGCTGGTGGGGTGTGTGTGTGTGTGTGTGTGTGTGTGTGTGTGTGTGTGTGTGTGTGTGTGTGTGTGTGTGTGTGTGTGTGTGTGTGTGTGTATGTATGCATGTTTAAGTAGTTGGTGCCAGATCCCTGCTTTGTCCTCAAATTTCTGTTCTTTCCTTTCTTAAATGTCTAATTTTCTGGAAAATCTGTGGGAGCTATAGTCACTTAATAATGTGATCCACTAGACCACTGTTTGTTTGAAAATGTAGCAGAGAAATAACCTTAATTGAATTATCTTGTGAGCTTACTCCTGAATTTTCAGTGCAAACCTTAAAGCTTGCTGTTTGTTTTGATAGCACTTCTGCTTTGTATTCAGCATACAAAATAGGCATTTTTAAAGGTGGGCATAATTTGCAAGTGTTCAGATCATTTTTCCCCGTTACCTGTCTGTTTACAGTTCGACCACTTTTATGATTAATTCCAGGCTGCACATTTTGGTTTCAGCTTGGGGTTCTTTAGTTTGCATTGTTTTATACCATGAGTTTGTTAAGTCACATTTCATTGTACAAAATAATCTGCTTAAAGAGTTTTACTTTCATCTACAATATGCCAGATGTGTTTATTATGTTATGTAATATTATATATCCTCTCTGCATTACTGAATGAAAATAAAATAAAAATGTTTATATACCAGTACCAGTTTCTGACATGGATGTCTGAATTGTTTTCCTATGGATGGAACTGTGATGCCTTAGTATTAATTTGAGTACCATTTAAGCCATTTGTAAGCTACTGTGTTGCTTTTTTCCCCTCTACAGCCATTCAGAGTACTTTGTTCTACACTGACCTCACGGCGGTGAAAATCAGCATTGTTTTGAAATGGCCCCTAAATATCTGCATAGATGTTTTCCCATCACACAGGCATACACAAGCCACCAGTACTACATACATACAAATCCAGGCTACCACAGTTATACATTCAGATTTTTTCAGTATTGACTGTTAACGTTTTCTTTTCAGTGTTTCTAGTAGTCTGTCTATTTCTTTGCCTCCCAATACTGTTACTAAACATTCATCTCCCTTTCTTTAATCTGTCTTCTGAAATACTTTTCATCATTTTGTATCCTTACATATATTTGACTTCTATCCATTCCAGCTGTTACAATGAGCAAATATATTTACTTTTGATTCTGACTTTTCAGCTTACCCTCTGTCTTGGCTTTCTGCTTTAAGGTCCACTAATATTATTCAAAAATGCTGCTCCATTTTCATTGTTTACTGCACTATATAACAATTAGTTTGTGCCATTTATTGCTTTTGTTTGTATATCTCCACTTCTTCTTTTTAAGACCAGTCAGGAAATGTTCATTCAAGCACCAAAAGGGAATTGACTAAGCTTAAAATGTCCTCAAAGTAAACCTATGTTGTGGTAGTAAATAGATTTAAAAAATGCCCTTTTTAGATCACTAAGTGCTCCTCTCACCTTCCACCCCCAGTATTCAACAGCTTCCGGTGCCTATGAGGGCACCACAGTCTGTAGCTCTTAGAATTGCTGCCTCACATCTTTGGTTCATTTCCTGGCTGAAGAGCCTTTGAAGAAAGACTGCATCTCATCTTTCTGGTCATGTAAATTTTCATAGGATGGTCAGGTTTTCCCATACTCCAAAGGCATATGTTGGAGTCTCACTATTTCACATAGATTGCATATATGTGTGCATGTGTCTAATGAAATTACAGAGAATGAAGTATTCTAGTATTAGAAGAAGAAAGTTGTGCATGACAAGTGCATGTGTGTGCGTGCGTATGTTTTTGTGCATCGAGTCTGTGTGTGTGTGTGTGTGTGTGTGTGTGTGTGTGTGTGTGTGTGTGTGTGTGTGTGTGTGTGTGTGTGTGTGTGTGTGTGTATGTGTGTGTATATATCTGTGTGTGCGTGTGTGTGGTCTATGGATTAGTATCCCATCCACAATTAGTTATCTGTCTTACACTCACTGAATCCTATAATAGGCTTCAGCTTTCACATGAATCTGAAAAGTAAAAAGCAGTTGCTGGCAAATACATTAATTAATTGTCCCATTAATAATGGTCTATGATAGCGTGTCCTTTTAGCAAAATGAATACTAATAAAATAGCCTGTACTGTCTAGTCTACAAGAGGCTAGAACACAAAAGAGTTGTTACTACTAAAAATGTGTTAATTCTTCAATCTTTTACCATATTCTATTTCTATATGAGTATGCAAACCTTGTAATAGGGGATAAAACAGACTTGAAAGGCAATCTGGGAATATGTTGCAAACCATTTCCTTAATACTCAGGGTAAAGTAAAGAAGGAGAAAAGCAATACTAAGGGAGGAAGACGAAGAAAAGAAGACGGAGCAGCTTCATCTGCTGGGCTTCAAGCTTTCAGGTAAGGATCTGCTTACTGGATAAAAATGAATACCTAGTACTGGCCCCTTGAGAGTGATCAGAGCACTTAGATTTGAGATAGATTGCAATTTCTGTAAAAAGAAGACAAGACTTGCACATAAAAAGCTCCATTTGCTGATAAATAAAACATCGTGCTTCACACAGCAGTATTCCTGATGTCTTACACCGAGTCGGCATTCTTTGGTATTAGCTGGTGATAGCAGTAACTGCTTTACAACAGCTTAGTAAAATCTGAACATCAGTTGGGAAGGGGCACTCATTCCTAAAGCCAATTTACCACAACTGAGGGTGCTTTCAGAATTGTCTTGGCAAACAGTTGATACTATGTGTTACACAGTCATGGCATTTCTGTTCTTTTATCCCTTATTCAGTCTATTTGCACTAAAGGCAATTCATTGTCTTTTTCAAATCCTACAGCACTTCAAAATGATGTTATAGCATTCTTAGTAGTTAGCATTCATATCTTCATCTCCTAAATGTCTAATTCTTAGTTCTGCAAACAAAATATTATTTATAGTTAAAATAAGCATTATGTAAGGGAATTTGGCTTAGCAAACTTGTTAAAGATATCAGCTGTTTGTCACCTTTATTTCACAGCAGTACAGAAATGCACTGGTGTCCTAGAATTATATTCAGCTCTGCTTTCATCTTAGACTCTGAGCTATTACTGCTGCAGGACTCGTAATCCCTTGTACCACCAAGGAATAATACTGTTACTAGAATAACAGCCTCCGTTGCCAAAACATCAGAAGTGATTACACTGTGATAAGGGAATTCCTAGATCCAGAAGTACTGAAGGAATACATCAGTTTCATCCTTCCAGATCAGTGCTACTGATCAGAAACTCTGTCTTGCTCAGTCCAAGCTAACTTTTCTTTTTTATTTGCATTATAAGAAAAAAAAAAAAAACATACATGAACTATGGTCAGGTTACCATTCATAAACTAATTACAGAATGTTTATAAATACTGGACATTGGGTATATAACAGGATAAAAGAAGAAAAAAGGAAAATTATACAATAATAGCTCATTGCTTTCAAAAGCAAGCATTCTGACTGAACAAGTTCAACTAGCATGCTAGTTATAAACTGAGTACATATCGATTGAAAAAAAAATGTCCGAGTGCTGGAGTATCACTGTTGGGGGACAGAGCAAATTACAAGAAAAATCAGGTACATTCTACAAAAGTAGAAACCAGAAACATACCTGATTTTCCTTGTATTTCTGCAGTGTCCCTCATAAAATCTTGTTTTTTTAAACAGTAACAACAAAAAAAAACCCAACATATAGCAATGGCGATTCTCTTTTCTCCACTGCTTTTCCTGTGCTGATCTACTCTGCAAACGTGGGAATGCAAGTCACATATGCATGCGCAGTACATCAGCATATAGAAAATAACACGAAAGAAGTCTGAAGTGCCATTATACAAGTACATTATTTAAGAAAGCTAAGCAATTTGTTTATTTAAATAATGTCATTATATAATATCAATAATCCACTCATATGTGTGGGTATATCAGGATTTACTCACTGTTTCCATTACCCGATTCCTCTGGCTTCATCCTCATGACCAAACCACACCACCAACCTTGGGTAAATCCTGATATACCCACACAGTCAGGGATTATTGCTTAAAACATGTTTAACTCTCTGAATCATTGGTCTGTCTATATATATATATATATATATATATATATATATATATATATATATATATATATATTCCTGAGTTTTCTATATGTCTGCTTACATGTCAATCTGTCTGTATGTCTTTTTTATCATTCTGTACTTCTGCCTGCCTATCTCACTACTTGCCTCTCTGGCTGCCTATCTGTATGTGCCTGTTTGTCTGCTTGACTACCTATGTTCCTGCCTGTCTGCGCCTGCCTGTTTGCTTCCTTATCTCAGTACCTCCCTGTCAGTCTACCTATGTGTCTGTCTGAACAGTGTGTTTAGGTGAGGGGTTAGTTCGTCTTTGAGCTCATGTAGGATGCAGCCTGGGACACCGTCCAGTCCAATTGATGCTGTGTTTTTGGCTTTGGAGAGGGCTGTTTCAACCTGAGTGTCTGTGATTTCAGGGGCTCTACATTCTTTTGGTATGGTTATGGGTCCTTTTGGGGGTGAGAGGGGGGGTGAAGTTTGTACTGAACCTATCTGCCAGGATGTTGGCGATATCAGTCGGTTCAGTGTATTTTGTGGCATTTTGCACTAACTCTGAGCAGATCTGAGCATTGCCACTTAGATTCTTGACATAGCTAAAGAATGCCTTGTGGTTATCTTTGGAGTCCTTGGCAATTTTTCTTTCAAAGCTCGCCTTGGATGATTTTATGAGGGATTGTAGTTTCTTGCTGATACTGATCAGGGATGTCTTCCCTTCTTGGGATTTTACTCTTTTCTGTACTAGTTTCCTCCTTCTATTGTATAGATTGTTTATGGCAGGGATCCACCAGACTGGTTTCCTTTTCTTGGAGGAGTGAGTCTTGGTTTTGCTTGGAATCACATGATCCATGCTTTCTTGTAGGTGCCCATAGAATGCATTAGTAAAGGATTTTGCAGCTTGGACAGCATTATCCTTTATCATGGGGGCTTTGAAACTTTCCACCTCGGTCTTAAGTAATGTGAAGTTTGCTTTTGAAAAGTTTTTCACAGTGGTTTCCTTGTCCGGGGGTGGGGGCGGAATGTGGTTATCCAGAGTGATTTGTCTATGGTCAGATCTAACCAGCAAGGGGTTGACCTCCGGTGTGGAAAACCGGTCGCACATGTTGGTGATGACCAGGTCAATATGTTGTCACCTCTGGTGGGAGGGTTGACCAGTTGATCCAGGGCATTTGAGTTTATAAATTCTAGGAAATGTTGGGCAAGCGAGTTAGTACTTGAGTAGTTCTCCCAGTTAATGTTTGGTTAATTGAAATCACCCAATATTAGGGTGTTTGGTAGGACCTTTATGTTTCCAAGTGTTTCCAGAAATGTGGAATGGGGGTCCTGGGACATGGTGGATGATCTGTAGCAAGCTGCAATTTGAATTGCAGTTTTGCCCGTTGTTAGTTGCACGTGGATGATCTCTGAAGCATCATGCTGTGCCACTAACCTGGAGGTGTGGGTATCCTTGATGAATATGGATACGCCCCCACCTTTTGTATTTCGGTCAAGGTTCTGTGGCCGAAATGTATGGTATGAGTTGTAGCCTGGCAGTGCTTGGGTGCTCTCTGGAGCCTTAAATCAGGTTTCTGTTACTGCACATATATAGATTTTCTCCATAGTGAGGAGTGCCCTGAGTGTGTGCATTTTGAGGTTTAGACTTCTAGCCTTGAGTAGCATTACCCTCAGTTTTTTGTTACTTGTGCTATTTACAGCTGTGGGTTTTTCTTTTGAACCTTGCCTAAAAAAGGCACTATGAGGGTGGCAAGAGCTTTGGCCAGTATTCGAAAGCTTAAGCGTGACAGGTGCAAGCCATCTCTATCAAAGCAGCATGGCTTGTCGAGCATGTCATCCCAGGTGGACAGACATTGGATCTCCTTTGAATGACATCAGAAACTTAGCCAATTGTTGAAACTGAGAAATTTTTCTTTATACCGTGGTATCATTCTTGGTGAGGGCAGGATGCTACTCAGGGTCAGGGTCATACCGGCCTGGGCTACGTGATCAGATAGCTCTTCCATGTCTCTTTTCATGTAGTCCAGGGAGGTACGGCTTAGGTCATTCACACCAACATGGACAATGACAGTCGTATTTGTACTTGTTCTGGAGTGACATGAGTGCTTGTGTTATGTGGCGGATCCTGGCACCCAACAGGCAGCTAACAGCAACCTTCTCCATATTCAGCCTAGTGAGTGGGAAGTCTGTGTGCCTGACTATAGAATCACCTATTACTAGTGTGTTGGGTATGTTATTTTGCCTTAAGGTCTGTGATTGCATGGCACACTGATTTTGTGAAGTATGTGTTTCGTGTTTTGTGTTGGGGGGGTGGAGGTTGCTTGGATATCTGCTTTGGAGGTCTCTGTTGCTTTTGCAGATTTTTATTTAGAGCCTCTGAGTATGTTTTCATGTATTTTTGTGTGTTTTTTGCCGGTGCTGGTTTAATGGGTCTATGTGAGACTAGTGGTGTGATGCAAGTATTTCCCTTCTCTTTTTGACTGTCTGATCCAGTCTTGGGTTGAGAGAGCTTAGCCTCCAGTTTGGCTGTATAATTGCATCTCTCGCATGTATTAGTGTTTGGTGGTAGGAGGAGAGGGTTGTCTGTGTACATGAGGCAGTTGTAACATTGCCTCAAAATGCCCAGATTCACCAGTTGAACTGGAGCGTACACCTGAAACTGCCCTTTGGACATGCCTGGATAGGTACAGTGAACTGTTTTAGTGATTGGCTGGTAAGGTCGAATAGAGAGCCTTGTCCTTCTGTACAGTACAGGGTGGTCTAGTGCTAGGGTTTATAAGTGCTTGCTATAAGTTTTGAGCAAGTGCCGGGCTGAGAAATGAATGACTTGAGTGCTTAAGTTGAAAGTTTGTCTAGTTCCAAGGGAAAAATTGAAGAGGAGACTTTGTGGAGCCAGGAATTGTTATACCCTAGCTAACCAGTGCTGCCCGGCATGCAAAACTGGGCAAATGCAGTTTTTATAGCATGGAAATGAAAGAGATAGAAATTAGCCCAAAATGGCCAATAAACTATTAATTTCTGGGCTGAAACCATTCCTCCAGGGACAGATAGGCTGCTCAAAGCTCCCCTCTCTCACAGGTGAAAAGAGAAACTTCCTTCTATCCAAGTAAGGTATGGACAAACACAGAGATTTTTAACACAGCCCTGAATTCAGCACTAACCTGAAAACTGAACTATACTAGCTTAGAAAGGGAGAAACAAGTATATATATATATATATATATATATATATATATATATATATATATATATATATATTAGAAAATAAAGCAAATAGAATAAAAAAACACTTTAAATGCACAGAAAAGAATACTTATTGTTATATATCTCAGATCAGAGTTGTAGTCAATGCCCCTAGTAATAAAGTAGGAAGAAACACAAATACAGTAAAAGCAGATGAATAAAGTGCAGTTTTTTTATACATATAAAACAATAGAAAATGAACAAACTGATTTAAACAAGTTAACCAATTAACCAGAAAAAAGCTAAAAAATAAGCCCCGTTCCAGCAGTCTTCCATCAGACAAGTTCTAACTGCGCACTCCTGCTACTAGGGTGCAGGGGAACCTTCTCCAAAAAAAAGAGGGCCTGGATCAGTGCTCAAGTTATACAAACAAAGCTAGATTCAGCAGGCCTGAATCTGGTCTATGCTACAGCAACAACGCGCACCAGTTTCAGAAAGAAACATTTCAAATAAGCAAGCACAATAAGCCTGTGACCAGAAATTTCCAGCTCAGAAGGGCAGAATCCAGCCTCTCCTCCCACGAGTGCAGACCACAAGCCTTCTTAATGTAGAATAACTGGCTTGAAGCCCAAGTGCTTAAACCAGGACTAATACACTTGTAGAATAGCAGACACTGAGCCTTCAGTCAG
This sequence comes from Protopterus annectens, assembly GCF_019279795.1. Classification (NCBI taxonomy): domain Eukaryota; kingdom Metazoa; phylum Chordata; order Ceratodontiformes; family Protopteridae; genus Protopterus; species Protopterus annectens. Next base: position 1,356,008,370 of record NC_056746.1, on the reverse strand, counting down.
CAATTCCCAGCTATAAGGATATAAGCTACCTGTCCTGCCACAACAGTGCAGACTACAAACCTTCTTAATGTAAAACAACTTGTATGAAGCCCAAGTGGTTAAACCAAAAGACTTAGAATAACAGTTACAATTTAATCAGGCTACTATCAAACACTAATAAATGCAGCAGAATAAATAACATTGAGTACTTTTAAGAAGAGGCAAAAGCAAAATAAAGTAGGAGGAAACACAAATACAGTAAAAGCAGATGAATAAAGTGCAATTTCTTTTGTTAGGAAAGTGCAAGGAGAGAGGAAGGAAGAACCTAAATGGGTTTGCCTTCTCAAATCTTCTCTCTGTATTAAGTAAAGTGAACACTAGACTCTGAATATGATCTCACTGTACTCGGTTAAGTGAGCAAATGAGATGGGCCCAGGAGGAGTGTTCAAATACAGACTTACAGGAGGGGTGGGCAATTCCAGAGCTACCAACACTAGCACCAAGACAAGAACAGGGACGGTGGGTGGGGAACTAACTGCAGAGAGACACACAGAACACTATTCAGTGAAACGATTAGGTACAGAAAAAGTAAAATACAGTACTTTTAAAACTGCAAGTTTGCACTTAACAGAAGACTAAAATACAGTACTGCAAGTTTGCACTTAACTTCATTTTCTAATGCAGGTGATTGTAGCCAACCAAGTCTCTCAGAAATTGAGCATAAAATGAGTTCTCAAACTTTGTGGCTAGCACTTAAAAGTACAGAGGAAACCCTCTAGGCTAACAGTTAAATATCAGATAACAAAGAAGTGAGAAGACCACCAACCCCTCTTACAGCAGAGAGACACACATCACATTATTCAGTGAAAATATTAGGTACAGAAAAAATAAAATACAGTACTTTTAAAACTGCAAGTTTGCACTTAACAGAAGACTAAAATACAGTACTGCAAGTTTGCAATTAACTTCAGCTTCTAATGCAGGTGATTGTAGCAGACCAAGTTTCTTTGACCATAAAATGAGTTCTCAAACTCAAATTTTTGTCTCTTATGTTTTGGTTAGACAGATTGTCCTTACAGTGGGGGCCCAGAAATAAAACCCCAGGCACATACTAATTACACACAGAGCCCCTGATATAATTAATCCTTTGCAAATAATTAGGTAGTGATTAGTCTCTGTTAAACACAATAAGTGTTACACCCAGATCACAATAAAAGCACAGAATATTGCAAAAACTGAAGGTCAAGCTTCACAGACTGCATGTCCTTAGTCAAAACGTATAATATTTATTATATTATTATAATATAATAGCTTATAAAGTATAGTTAAACAAAACTATAGTGAAAACACATTCACATACTGACAAAAAGTGACATCCTTTCCCATCCTCCACATTTTCCAGTGAATAATACCTTAATTGTACCCCCCCACCCTCAGCCATGCTATCAATAATCAGCACTCTCAGTCTAATGACTTAAGAGTAATATCTACCCTCATACCTTGAAACTATTATCCAACCCATGTATGCACCCTACACAACCTGGCAGTCAGTAAGCCCATGTCAGCAACACACATATTGCACTACTGAGTACAGTACCCCACCCTCCTTCCTTATCCCTCTTGCATGGGATCAAATAATGTCACTGTCCCCACACTCTTCATGTTAGTGATTAGTGTCCATCCATGTAATCTTCATGTGGCCTGACAGCCACCTGACCCATCCCTACCAATTCATATTACATGACCAGAATTCCTTTTGATGTACACCCCAAATATTATTGATTGTAACCACCTCTTATCTCTACATCAATCCTGGCAGCAGTTGGGACAGCCAGTTTCCCTCTTTCCTGTACCAGAAGTGGCCAGCATCTCTCTCATGTCTTATCTGCCTGTCATTGGTCAATATCTATATCCAATGGCATATCAGTGACCATACCTTACCTTGCAATTATATCTGCAACAGCATGATAACAGACCCTAATTTGCAGGCCAATGATTGGTACTCTGTATTGTGATAAGGCCAGTGATTGGTACTCTGTATTGTGATAAGGCCAGTGATTGGTACTCTGTATTGTGATAAGGCCAGTGATTGGTACTCTGTATTGTGATATCTATCCTATTGCATAGTTATTTATTTAACAGACATTAATAACTTTAGACCTATAACAATCTTATATTCCCTCACCAAAATACTTGAAAAATGTCAGAATGTATTAAAAACAATTGCTAGACTATCTCCTGCAGGATGAACTCCTATCCCCTACACGACATGGCTTCTGTCCTTCCCATAGAACTAGCACTACCCTTTTAACCTACATAAATACTCTGAATAAATCTAGAGATAATAGTAAATTAGTCTACTACTTATTTCTAGATTTTTCTAAAGCCTCTAACGCAGTTTGTCACAACAAATTCTACTTACAAATGTCCTCACTAGGTCTCCCTCAGCCTGCCCTTCTTTGGTTCAAAAGTGACCTGTTCAATAGGTATCAGTCAATAAAATGGCACTCCATGCTCTATATTTACCTCACAGTCACCACCGGTGTATGTACCACAGGGATCTATCTTTCGTACCTCCTCTTTAACATTTTCATCAGCACCCTCTGTACACTGAACAGCAGGCCATCCTAATACAGTACACAGATGATTCCACTCTCATTTCCACATTTGACAACATGGTACACCTGCAAAAAATTACTCAGGAAACTTTAACAGCCACTGAAACATGGCTTTGTAACTTGCAACTCATTTTTAACCCAAAAAAGACCAAACTACAACTTTTTTCCCCAAATCCCTGTCTCGTGAAAAAACTAAATTTAAAGTCCTCTCTCTTGATAATACATCCATTGAAGTCACTTCTCATAGCAAATCATTAGGGGTGATAGTGAATGATAAGCTTACATTCAACGTGCATATACAAAATTGCATAACAAAAACTCATCAAAAACTAGGGATGCTTTACAGAACCAAAAACTTTCTCACTGATGCAGCTAAAACTACCCTTGCCACTACTTATCTTCTCTCCGCACTTCTTTATGGTGCCCCCATCTTCACTAACCTCCAGGCTTCACAAAAATTAAAACCTGAACAATGTATAAGAAAGTTGCTAAATTTTCAGTAAATCCCCCTTAAAGAACCCACAACTTTAAAGGACTAAAAAGCCTAAACTGGTTAGAACTGCCTCATCAACTAACATATACACAGCTTCTTACCAGGTATAAAATTATCCAGCATCCATCTACCTGTCTGGCACAAAAAATAACATTTTACTCAACTACTTTCTCAGTCAGTCATTGCAATGCAGTGACCAAAAACTCCCATTTGTCTACAAACCTGTCATACCTGCTAGACATTATCTGTACTCGTTTAAGGTTGCTAAGGACTGCAACTCCTTGCCTGAATCCATCAGGTCTATACCTTCCCTCCCAGCTTTCAAAACCACTCTGAAAGACTTCCTAGCTAAAATCTGACTCTGTTCTTGCTCAAAACCAGATAACCTATTTCCTTAATTGCGAACAAGTACCGTTGAATTCCTTATGCCTCCTTACACTCTCTTCTTCAGTTACCTTACTTCTAAGTATCTTCCTTTGTTTCTCTCTAAATATAGTACAGGCCTATCTTTGCATCACTTCATATTGCAATTCCTGTTTGTATTAGACTAACATACCTTTAATTTCTTTGCAAACTGTCTAATATTTCTAGATATTAAATGATTGTCATACAACTTGAATGGATACTTCACCAATGTTTTTATATAATCACCGATCTGTTATAATTATTTCAGCTGCAGATGCTTTGGTTTTATTTCTGAAGATTATAAAATTGTTGTTCTTAAAATCTTTTGTAGTAATTTGGAGCTTTTCTTTCCTGGCCTCCGCTGAAAATGGGCTAATACCCAATCGGACTTTTGTGGTAATCAAAAGTAAATAAACATCTGACTAGAGTATAATCACTATAAGAAACCTTACTACCATATGTGTAATTAAAATCTGATCTATTTTAACATTGGAACATTTATTTTCACTGTATTCTGCCTGACATTGTTGATATTATATAACTTAAGGATTTTGATTGTACTGCATGTACTGGAACTTTTCTCCCAGGGCCTTTGCTGAAAAGGGGCCTTTGTGCACAGCCAGACTTCCCCAGTCAACAAATGTCAAATAAATAAATAATAATTAATGATTCCCCTTACAAAGCAGCGTAGCCTGAGTGCATGTTATTGGTTTGGAGATCCCCCCTTCAGCTCACATGCTGTGAGGGAGAATCTCAGTAGCCAAGGTAGCCTTAGCTGCAAAACTGAATCCAACATTTCTAGCTCTAATTAGATGCAGATCAATGCCGTCTTTGAAATGAACTTTAATAATCCAAACTGGGCATTGCAATCTGGAAAGGCACTGCATATCTGGTCATTGACGGACACTTCCCACTGCCCAATATACCCTGAATAGACACTTCAGTGGGCTCATCGCCATTCATGGTCCTTTTCTGCACTACAAATAAAGACAATGTCATTGGCAGGAATAATGCTAATATAAAGGGATTCCTACATTCTATTGAGACATCTAAGAATGTGTTATTCTTCATTGAGTTTTCACCCTCAAAAAGTGTAACTCAAACAGCATAAAAATGGAAACAGCCCTCCTGCACCCCCAAACAGAGTGCTCTAGCTTATATATATATATATATATATATATATATATATATATATATATATATATATATATATATATATATATATATATACACAGTCCATGATCACCCTACAGTGTGGAAAAGTGAAAAAAGTCATATTAATGAATCTGGTTAACATGTCATGATGGTCCTGAGGTGAATCCATACTACAGCATATTAAGGAACCATTCCTCTGCTTCCTGCAAACATTCTACTCCTGTTCATAATCGCTAGCACACCTAGTTGCTTTAGATCAAGTTTTCATATATTATTTCTACTAAACCTACTTGATCTTTCAGTCCTTATATTTTTTTTCCAGTAAACTCTTCTTGCCTCCCTAATGACTCACTATGGTTTTCTGTTTCGTTTTGCCTTAATCACCTTTCTTTTCCCTTCTTCATCCTCTCCCCTTTAATCATTTGTTGAGGTTCCTCCATATTATTTGCCTCAAATCACATTTTTGTATATCTTGTTATGTGACTTCCTACCCCACCCTAATCTATTCCCAATAGTCATGAACCCTGGTAGTTTTTGCCATATTTGGTCTTTTTTCCAGAATTATTTGAATCAAAATATAACATGATCATATTTTTAGCAATATACAATGTCTGAGTATGGATTATGCTGGGTTTGCACATGTCTGGCATGATTTAATCATGAGAGAAAAGCCAGGGTAACCAAACTTCCAGCTGAGCATGGACAACCCATATGATAATATATTGATTCATTCATTGTCAGATTATCTGCCTGCCCATTACAGGGTTATAATGCACCCAGTACGTATCTCAATGCTGAATGGGAGCCAGCTAATCAAACTGGACCTAGACAGGATGCAGACACTCAATGGTTTACACATGATGCACACACGTACTGGCATATTAGGGGCACACATTTCCCCTATAGTTG
>NC_056746.1:1355927811-1355997811 GCF_019279795.1 Protopterus annectens | reverse complement strand
TTCCTGGATGAAAACCCTTTTATGATGAGATGTGTCACGTAGAAGGACTTCCTGACTACTGTGGCAATGTGACTATCAAAGGAGAGACTGCTGTCCACCTGGGTCCCAAGGTCTCTTATCACACATTCAGTGTTAAGTAGATTGCTGCCTATGTGGTAATTCATGGGTACAGAGTTTTTACCAAAGGGGATGACACTGCACTTTTTGGCATTGAGCTTGAGGCCATGGCTCTGACACCAGGCATCTGTCTCAGCAAGGACCTTCTGTAGGATGTCCACATCATTTGGGGACTTGACTATGGCTTCTAGTTTGCAGTCATCTGCGAACTTCATTAGCCAGAGGCCTTCTGTGTTAGCCTGTACTTCAGAGAAATAGATACCAAACAGGAGAGGTCCCAGGACAGAACCTTGTGGTACTAAACTTGTCACTGCTTTGAGGTCAGATTTGGAGTCTGCAACTTTTATAGTGTGGTTTCTGTCAGTGAGCTAATTGACAACCCATCTTGTGACATAGGGATTTATACCTAGTTTAGTGAGTTTAGCTATAATCCCAGAATTGGGGATGGTGTTGAAAGCCTTGGTGAGGTCAAGATAGGCTGTGTGAACCACCTTACCCTGATCAACAGCTTTGGTGACTGCCTCAAAGAAGTCGATCAGGTTCAGGAGGCATGATCTGCCTTTCACAAACCCGAATTGGGTGGGATCCAGAGTTTGGAGGTTACCAATGTCTTTGTTTATGAGTTCCATGATGATACATTCCATGGCCTTGCAGACCAGGCCATTAAAAATACTCACATCAAACTAGGCTCTCTTTACTGCATTAAACCAATCCAGACTAGACTTCACCAGAGCTCACCTCCTATCCACTCTACTATACACCTCCCCGAATTTCATCAACCTTAGCAAAACTGAACTTACCAAACTCGAATCCTGCTACAACAACATAGCTAAGTTTGCCAAAAACTCCCCACACAGGTCCCACCACATATCCCCAGCTATATATACCAACGCCAAAATAACTCTACAGTGGTGAAAAGGACAAATTTAAAAATTTGGAAAAGGTTTCCTTTGCTTGACTTATGCATTGAGGCACTTGGTGGTTATTGGCCAACTATGGCCATTCAATTTTTTTTTTTTTGGAAAAAGCTGTGTTCAGTAACTTGTGGTTTAGATGTTTTTTGATATTTAGCTGTTTGATGCTATTTCTTTTCAGTAGCAAAACACAGACCCGTGTGTGTGTGTGTGTGTGTGTGTGTGTGTGTGTGTGTGTGTGTGTGTGTGTGTGTGTGTGTGTGTGTGTGCATGTGTATAATTCTTGGACTCACAATTACAGGTCTTTCAGTTTTAAGAGGGAGCTTACCGAGGACATTTTTTGTTCTAACCCTTCCAAGTAAAATACCTCAGTCACTTTGTTATCACTGCCCATCTTGGATGCAAAGACATTCCTTTCTCTCTCTCCAGCAGAATGAGATTCCTCATAATAATTAACTTCTTCTTCTTCCTTTGGCTCTGTAATCCATCCTAATCTACTTCATATTCTATCACATTTGAAATAATATTGTGAAAAGGAAGATTTTGCAGTTGGGTAAGGAATATTACTTGTAAGAATGTGCATGGTCTGAAGGGGAAGAGTTCTATTCAGAAGTAGACATATTAATCTATCCAGGCCACAGAGTTGTGCTAAGAAATGCGATGATGCTTGTAAACAAGCCAGTTTTTATGACAACTCTGTGTTTGCTGAGCATGATTATGACATCACTTATGTATATGTACCTCCAATGACAGATGGTCAAGTGATGATGATGTGGAAGGAGTTCTTTACTTTTTAAGTCAAAGAATAGTTTTGGTGAGATGATGAGAGATGAACTTTTAAACTATTTATAGAGGTATATTAACTGCAAAGACAGGAATGTATGGTTATTGGAAGAAATTGCACATCAGATGGGAAATGGAAAAATATTTTCCAGTCCAATGGAGAAAAGGAGAAAAGTTGTATATTGGAAAAAACAAAAAACAAAAAAAAAATGCTCAAAAATTGCTTAACTTTTTCCTGTGATGATTGTGACAAAGGAATGTTATGTCTGTCAGTCTTTTTGGTGATAGCTTACCTAGTTAGGAAGGACAGCATGTTATTTGGTTGTCAAATCAGCACAGCCTTCAGTGCAATACTTTGGTTACAAGAGCTTATAAATGACAAATCGAATACATTCTTATAAAGCATTTATTCAAATGTTCACTTTACATGCAAGTGCAACATAAAAATAAAAGCATTTTTTGCAGGCATGTAAGCTCACCTATGCTGATACACCTTTTATTATTCTCAGTTTTAGGTCACCACACCTCAAAGAAAGAGCTATCACTGATATACAATGTAATGTCTATCATGCCCTATATAGAGAGGTCACTGCTTGGCTATATAACTGGCAATGTTTCACCTGTCTTGTGGAGGTATGACCTTAGACCACACAATACCACTATAGTAACTAGCAAACAACAAAATCACAAGCAAGTGTCAACCAAAATGCTCAAGCAAATGTGAGTGGAGCTTACTGATCAGAACAAATTACCTCAAGCTTAGGATACAAGGATGGGACATAATTGTTTAGGCAGGTGATGGTGTTGTTATGATATTACATAGTGGGTAAATAGCAACATTATAGTCCTTGATATGTAGGGTGAATTGTATTTTAGCTGAAACTGAGAATGGATTGTGAAAATATGAGTAGTTAGTTTATGTAATATCTGGGAAAAGTCACTGGGATAATGTATGCAACTTAAAAGGCAGTCAAAAGGAGGGAGTGAGAGCGCTGAGCAGAATTACATGGATAAGGTTTAAGGATATGTTTTAAGCAAGTGGAACCATTTTAGGAGTGGGACACAACAGTAAGCAGCACAAGGCATTGACAATTACTAAATATTACTGGAATTCACTTACCAAGTTAGCAACACAACAAGCTTTACATCAATATGCATTTTCTAAAGAATAAGAAATGGCATTACTGACAGGATAAAATCCTCAGTGTTGTTTGAGAAAATCAAAAGTTTTACAATATGAGGCAAAACCAGAGATACTCTTAAAAATCAGAGGGGAATAAGTATGTCATATACTCCCCGGGATTCAGTAAACTTCCGTACAGGAATAGCTTATTCCTGAACGGAAATGACCGTTTAAGAGCAGCACAACCATTTAAGAGCAGCACAGCAGCGAGCCATGCATAGTTATGAAGGCGCGCTGCCTCTGCTCCTAATTGGATATGGAGCATGGACAAATGCAGGGGTGTGTCTGAGAGCAGAGCTCTCACAATATACATGTCCCTGCACTCAAGAATTTCCGTTCAGCAATTGCAATGAGCAAGAACACTCATATAGGGGGTTGCCACTTTTTCAAATGGCCAAAGTGGGACTGTGAGTGTACAAATGTGACATGTTGCAGGACAAAACACACCCACAGCCATTGCAAAGGTCAAAGCCCCACTTTCCAGGAAAATCCTACATTCATAGCAATAGAAACGCACCAGGATTTCTGTCAAATGTGCAAATGCATGCAGAAATCCACAGCAATAAGTGAAATCTGTCCCTTCTTAGAGAAAATAACACTAGAAAGTTTTTTATTATCGAACTGATTAAATTTAACCGTAGCTGTGTGGATTTGCCCATTGCTTAGCTACGCATACTCTAGCTTAAATGGCACAAGAAGCTAAATAGCAAAATACATTCAGTAGCAGCAGTACTGCAATAGTGAAGTGGTTAGAGTGCTCGCTTGGTGAGCAGTCATTCCCGGTTAAATCCTCACTGTAGTACTTTTCATGTGAAAGCAATGCATGAACAATTTTTTTGCTGTATAACCTACTAAATAATATATATTTGAGAACTGGAGTACTGCATTAAGTGCAAATGTGAGGTGTAATTGTAATAATGTGGTAAAATCCACAGATAAACACAAGTGCCTCATACAGTATATGTACACATAAATCAGGGATACTAAAAAAGTTATAATATGTAATGAATGATAAATCAATGCCATACAGCAAATAGTGTAAAAAATGTATAGCGTGCCCAAATCTACCACTTTCCAATGACCCATATTTCTTAGCTTTCTAAATTAGTGCAGGGGTAAGCAGGAGCACTTTTAAGGAGTAGTAAGTGGTTTTAATCCTGTTTGTAAGGGGGTAAGTAATGCCTACACAGGATAAGCAATTTACCATTGCGCAAACCCATGCAACTCCGCTTACAACTGCTTAAAAGTGCTTTACTCACTCTGTATCCAACAACCCTTGTTCTGCTCAGCAACAAAATAATCAGCCTTTGCAAGTCTTGAGCCCATGACCCTGCACACCATAGCAACAGTCTTTTACCACTACACCATATCAGCTGCATATAAAAATTGAGGTATACCCAAACAGATCCTTACTATAGCAAAATCACATTCTACATATGAAAAGAATTTATAAACAATTTTTTTGTTGTATAACCTACTAAATAACATATATATGTGAACAGGAGTGCTGCATTAAGTTCCGATGTGAGGTGTCATTGTAATAAAGTGGTGAAATCCCCCGATAAACACAAGTACCCCATAAAGTGTACGTACACATGAATCATGGATACTAAACACATTTATAACATGTAATGAATGATAAATCAATGCCAAACAGCAAATAGTGAGCAAATATAAACATAAGCAACACTAAGCATTGCACATCTCTGCTTACCAGGTGTAAGCAATGTGTAGCCCAGCTAAATAGATTTGCCCATTGGTATGCCCCTTTAAGCAATGCCAACCTTAGGTAAGCAGGTTTGCCCATAGCTTAGCATTTTCAAAACTGTCCAATCATGGTGAAGTGCAAGAAATCAGCCCTATTTAAACCCCACAGGCGGGAATACATCTCATAACTGGTTGCAGCTTCCTCCTGTAGACACAATGGCTGGTGTTGGGTAAGGATCACACTTCCAAGTGCAGTGCTGGGGCATCTAAGAGTCTAAGGTCATGGTAGGACTCCTAGTAAAAGACCATGAAGAGAGAGACTGCTGCAGAGCCAGTACCAGGGTTCCCAATATAAAGCGGAAGCCTGGGACCTTCTCGCCCGTGACCTCACCAGTGCCACTGGCATCCCTCAATGTGGTGAGCAGGTCAGGCATCACTATGCCGACCTGAAACTGAGGAAGAGGGAGCTCTTGGATCAGTAGATCCAAGAAGCTAGGCAGGGTGATGTCCCAGCAGTGTGTAAGTACTCATTCTACTAACTGCTTAATAATTGCCTAGCTCATGTATATTATGGATAGGTATGGCTAAATATTCCTCTATTTCTCTGACAGCTGCAGCAGAGTGGGCTGTGAATCAGGAAGCCCATGCATGTAGCCTGCAAAGGCTGAATCGCAAGGCATGTTAGTAATAATCGTGCATGTACTGTCATAACAAATAAATCTAAAAGTAGTAGAAAGTTAATTGCCAGTATAAAACCTATATTGTGTATGGGATGTACTGAATAAACCAGACAATATGGCAGGAAGAGTCTCATACAGACTGTATTTAAATAAAAGGATAACAACCTGGCAATAAAGGTCTAACTACTGGACTGCTTGTGTTTACTCGGGTATCATATGGTAATGTAGTGTTGCATTCTCTTAATAGTACTGTTGTATTAAGCACTGTTACCCACACTGTGCTACATTAATAAAATGTGTAGGAATGTCTGTATACGATTGTTGTAATCGCAAGGTCATATTGTACAACTGAGGGAGACTTAGATAGAAAACAGTGAAAGGATACACAATAAAATCCAAATAGCACACTCAACTGTGATGTAAACTGTTATATTTTAGCACACACAGCCATGGTTCAAATCCTGGGAATGGTAGTAAGCTGTATGCATAATCATACCCCTCAACTGTACAGATTTTTTCAGAAGGTTCAGATAATCAGCTTAATTTTTCTGCCTGTCACCCTGTCCCCCTGGCAAATCAGTGGGATGATCCCAGAAGTTTAGGCAGCAAATAATGACATACAACTGATTGTCAGACATCATAACTGTCAGAAATATATCTATAAGAACAAACCTGTCACTCTAGCAACTCACCAAGATGTTATGAGAGTAAAATGCAAATCATGTCTCATCTCTATCCCCATGTTGTGAAGCTATGACCAGAGTGTTTGCAGTAACAGAGTGAGGAATATGTGCATAATAATGTGGAATCTGGTAATATGTGTGGCAACATTCAGGTAGTGTTAACAAACATTCCCTCCACAGTCTGTCAGATAAGAAAACTGTACCTGGAAATAAAGATTGAAATCCTGGACTGGTACTGTATAGTCTGGTATTGTATGGCATTGTTAGTGTTGCAGTTTCTCTGAATAATAATGTATTACCCATCACTGTCACCCACACTGTGCTACATAATAAAAATGTCTACAAATCCCTGTATAAGACTGTTGTAATTACAAGGTTAGATTGTAAAACCATGGGAGACTTATAGACTGAAAACAGTGAAGAGATACACAGCAATATCTAAATAGCACACTCAACTGTGATGTACATTGTTTTATTTTTAGCAGACACAGCCATGGTTCGAATCCTTGGAGTGGTAGTAAGCTGTATGCATAATTATACCCCTCAACTGTACAGATTTGTTCAGTATGTCCAAATAATTGGCCCATATCTGCTGACCTGTTACCCTGTTTCCCTGGCAAATCTGTGTGATGATCTTTAAAATGTAGGCAGCTTTTAATGACATATAACTGATTGTCAGACCTGTAAATATTCAGAAAATGTATATGAAAACAAACCTGTCATTGTAGCAATTCACCAAATGTTTATGAGGGCAATTGTAAAAATATGTTCCAATTCCACCTGCATGTTTTCAAGCCTTGACCAGAGTGTGTGCAATAAGAGATTGAGAGGTATGTGCATAACATCAACTTGGAATCTGGGAATATGCATAGAAACAGTCAGGTAATCTTAACAAACAATGCCTCCACAGGTATGCCAGGTAAGAGGTGTATACTCTAGGTAAAACACAGTTCATGTATATACTTGTCTACAAATATACCACTGTCCAAACTAAGGCCATACCTGTAAGGTACGAATTACAGCAGTGACTAAGAAGGTTGTGAGAACTACCGGGATATACAAGTTGTTAATTGACATCTCCCTCCCCCCTACCATATCTGCAACAATAATCTAAATACACAACTCAATGCATATGTGTACAATTAAATCTACTGTTGGCGCATATGTCCTATTGTTTGATAAATATTGAAATGTGTTTCTATGCATGTGCCATGTTGAAATACTCCCACACTGGTGGCATGCTGCCATCAATGTAACCTGCATGCTGTTGTAATGGCCACTGTGGTTCAATACATGCATATGTTCTGTTTGCTATACAACTGTTCCATATCTGGTGTTTTGGGTTAATGGGAATATCTATGCATGCTGTTATACCTAATCGTGGAATGTGTTGACTATTACTAACCCACATATATTTTAAAATTGCAACATCATAGCACGTTTGGGAAGGTCGGTCCCAGCGGACCCACCTGTCCCACCTCATCTGGCCGTGATGTTGAGTACCAGCACATCTGGAGCCCACCCAGGGACCTCCTCATCTGCTGGTCCTACACCACCTTTGGGTGGAACCGCCTCAAGGGATGTGGCTCGCCCCCACTGGGAGAGGGCACAGACAGGAAACTGTCCCCTATCATCAGGTCCGGGGTCTTGTGCGTAGTGAGCTCTGCAGGGAGTTTAGAGATCAGCTACACCCGCTTGAGGGCCATGTGGTGCATTTAGAAGGTCAGCCTGCCCCTCCTACCCAGCCCTCAGCACAGACACATTCAGGGCCGTGAAGGTGCAGTTGTGACTGCCCATGGGTGGGGACCTCAGTCCCACCATTTCCATTTGAGGGCTCATGAGCTTTGAACTTCCAAACACCCCTCCCCATCCAAGGTGTTTACCCCCCACATGTGTCATCTGCTGCCCTGTATGCTGTCTTGTCTGTCATCCTACCCAACCTACCTCCCCAAATATACCTACTATCCTTCCACAACATCCCACTCTCACCTTCAAAAAAAAGAAAAAAGGGCAATCTGTTCCCCCAAAAAAATCTTGCCCCATACGTAGCTGTCCATTTCACACACGTGTCCACTGGACACATGTAATCTGGTGTAATTGGCTTCACAACATATTATTGTTGTCCTCACCCCTCTCTCAGGGGTTTCAGTGTTGAAATCTACCTCCAAATTCAATGTATATGCACAGCTGTTGCTGTAGAAGAAATGGGCAGCTATGGACCTTCCCTACGTCCATCCTGCACATCCCTGGCTAGTCTCCCTACTGTCTTTTACTCTTTGTGCCCCTTTTTCACCACTTTCCTATCACCTCTTTTTCTTTTCTTTTAAATAAATTAGCACAGGAGTAAGCACTTTTAAGCACTAGTAAGCAGGTTTAAGCCTGTTTGCACGGGGGTAAGCAATGCCTACACAGGGTAAGTAATTTAGAGGCTAACTGACTAAAAATATTTAGCTAGCAGTTACCATTGCTTACCGTCTCACAAACCAGCACAAACACACTTAAAGCTGCTCAAAACTGCCTTAACCACTCTGTATCCAACAGTCCTTGTTCTGCCCAGCAACAAAATAAACAGCTCTTGTAAGTCTCAAGCCCAGGACCCTATACACTATAGTCACAACACTTATCCACTAAGCCATCACACCTGTGATGGTGGGTGTTGCTTTTTCCAACATATCAGTCAGTACACATTCCGAATAGTATTAAACAACTGCTATGACTTCTATAATTGTGTAGTGCTCATTAGTGATATTAGTGATATTAGTGTTGAATCACATATGCTGTTATATCTAAGTATACACATATCAGATAAATACGGTGTGAGACATCTGGGAAGGTATATACAGCAGTCATGTCTACAATAAATGGTCTAGGCACACTGGAAAATGACTCACAAATAATTTATTGTAAAAACTCCACACACAAGCACTTTCACCGTGACACAATGCAGGGCTTTTTGAAGTGAGTAAAACAACTATAAAATTATCCATTAAGTATCAAGGAGTTGCATTGTGTCTTTGTGGACTTAGAGAAAGCATGTGACAGGGTGCTTAGAGAGGAGTTGTGGTATTGTATGAGGAAGTCGGGAGTGTCAGAGAAGTATGTAAGAGTGGTACAGGATATGTATGAGGGTAGTGTGACAGAGGTGAGGTCTGTGGAGGGAGTGATGTATGCGTTTAAGGTGGAGGTAGGATTACATCAAGGATCAGCTCTGAGCCCTTTCTTATTTGCAGTGGTAATGGACAGGTTGACAGATGAGATCAGACAGGAGCCCCCATGGACTATGATGTTTGCAGATGACATTGTGATCTGTAGTGAGAGTGGGGAACAGGTGGGGAGACCCTGGAGAGGTGGAGATATGCTTTAGAGAGAAGAGGAATGAAGGTCAGCTGGACTAAGACAGAATATGTGTGTGTGAATGAGATGGAGGATAGAGGAATGGTGAGGATGCAGGGAGTGGAGGTGGTGAAGGTGGATGAGTTTAAATACTTGGGATCAACAGTTCAGAGTAATTGTGAGTGTGGAAGAGAGGTGAAGAAGAGAGTACAGTCAGGATGGAGTGGGTGGAGAAGAGTGTCAGGAGTGATTTGTGACAGATGAGTACCAGTAAGAGTGAAAGGGAAGGTCTACAAGAGGGTAGTGAGACCAGCTATATTATATGGGTTGGAGACAGTGACATTGACAAAAAGGCAGAAGTCAGAGCTGGACGTGGCAGAGTTAAAGATGTTAAGATTTGCACTGGGTGTGACGAGGGTGGACAGGATTAGGAATAAGTATATTAGAGGGTCAGCCCAGGTTGGAAGGTTTGGAGACAAAGCCAGAGAGGCAAGATTACATTGGTTTGGACATGTGCTGAGGAGGGATGCAGAGTATATTGGGAAAAAGATGCTAAGGATGAAGCTGCCAGGTAAAAGGAAAAGAGGAAGGCCTAAGATAAGGTTTGTGGATGTGGTGAGAGAGGACATGCAGGTGGTTGGTGTGACAGAGCAAGATGCAGAGGAGAGGAAGAAATGGAAATAGATGATCTGCTGTGGCGACCCCTAATGGGAGCAGCTAAAAGAAGAAGAAGTATCCTTATTCCCGAAAAAGGCACCAAATTGTTTTAAAGCCATATACGCTTCGCTTAATTAAAACATCAACAATAGCAACTGTATACATTTTCCTTTTAAGATACCACTTCTGTGGACCACATAAGTTGAAATATTGCACTTTTTTTCTGATTGAAATGAAACAAGAAACATTAATAAATAAAAGATCTTAATAAGATATTAATAAGATGTTAATGAACAGAGTAACATTCAAAAAACCTATTCAACTATATTCATACACACATAATTACAGTTTACTTGCTTTTTTACAAAAATGACATTCAAAAACCTATTCAACTATATTCATTTGGGGAATAAGGGTACTTAATGGATGATTTTATAGTTGTTTTACTCACTTGAAAAAGCTCTGCATTGTGTCAGGGTGAAAGTGCTTTTGTGTGGAGTTTTTACAATAAATTATTTGTGAGCCGTTTTCCAGTGTGCCTAGATCGTTTTCTTTCTTTTTAAGTTATTGGTATTTTATGGTCTCCATTCAGTTTTTGGTCACAGTCACAGCTACACATAACAAGGATATGGGTATATGTATACATGTATATGCACATATATATATATATATATATATATATATATATATATATATATATATATATATATATATACATATATACACACACACACACACACACACACACACACACACACACACACACACACACACACACACACACATATATGTATGACATATGTCCGTAACATGTAGTGGAGTCATACTTCAGCACCAATAGTCACAACCTCTTAGTGCAATGGGATGTCATGTAAGTATTGCAGGTATAAATGTAAACTGTTGTAACAGGGGTTGCCTTAACAGAAATGTTGTGTGGGAAGTCACATCTGATATTGACATATATGCCATCAGTTACTGACAGACATCATAAGATCATCATAGTGCAATACCACACAAACACACCAATGATCCTGTGGAATACAGCAGAGGTATGACCAATATATGTGGACAGTCTGACACACTCTGGTCAGTCCAGAGGTATACACAGAACCCCTTAGTGCAAGAAGTGTGAACCAAGCTGGACAAAGTGGATGTTTACAGCCATGTAAATGGGGATATCACGAAAATACTGGAATAGATAAGCTCACACAGTTTATGCATTCACACTCCTGTCTGTCCTGACACATAATAACCAGAGGAGCAGAGGTCACAAGCCCACATACTACCCACTAGTTAGTGATATACATCTGTACAGCATCCCACTACTTTGTCAGAAATACACAACAGTTTTAGTGGCCTGGCAAAAGTACATCTGACAAATATCTGAACATAACATCACTCTGGGTAAGTACACTGAGCTGCTAGGCATGTCACAGAGCACTGTGCAAACTACAGGCAGACTGCCACAACACTGGCCTACATTTCTTATTGGGGAATACATCATCACCCAGAGACTCCCTATGCTGTGGAACAAAATCCCGGTACATGTGAGGCAGAGCACCTCTCTGGCCTTGTTCAAGAGGAATCTTGACCAATGGATGGGAGATTGCAGATATACCCCAGGGATTACTTCAGTGTCACTGCTTGACAGAGGCACAGCAAAATGATAGGCATAGTTTTTATTCAAACTAAAGGGGTGGCGAAAGCCACATAACTATGGGCTAGGCTTATAAATGCCCTTGGGCAGATAGCCTAGTATGAACCTATGAACCTATGAACCTATGTACCTGCAAATATAGCAGGCTCTATAGGCATGCAACAGCATGGAGTAACAGACACCTGTGTGAAAGCGCATGCCCATAACCAATCTGAACACAGTCACATATGATAAGCGTACATAATATTACGGTTTATGGACTGTATGATCAACACCATCCTCATATGTGCCACTCACACACTAACCCTACATATACTGGGCCAATGCACAGTGTATTTTGATGCCTGACTGTAGTATGGGACATGTGTCGGTCTGGCCCTATAAACATGTAAGCCAATAGGGTACCATACACTGGAGCAGCATGCAACATCACATATAACAGGACCAAGAACAATGACATCTACCAAGGTGCATATTCATAATACACACTCTGTGAACAATCACCATAAGTACACAGACCTTACTACTGTACACACTACAACAGAATGTCCAGGTTTTGTCCTCAAATATGAGCCCTACTATATATAACATGTCCTGCAATCTGATATCTCACTGGCTTATCAGGTATGATGTCAGTAAATAATGATGTACTGAACATATGTACCTCTTATTGCATGACACATGTACAAAGGTTGACAGTGTTGTGCCTGGAGGCACAAACACAGCACCAATATTGACATGTTGCTGTGATAAACTCATACATTTACTGGTGTAACAGGATTTGTTGTGACATATGTCTTCTGAGGGATATGAAGTCAGTAACTCACATGGCTGTCACCATGTACTGACTGCAATCCTCAGAGTATGCTACTACATTTCTAAAGATAAGAAATGTGTGAGTAACACAACACATGTAAGACTCCAAACTCTGGCCAGTCTGCAGATAGCCCTACAGGTGAGAGTTTCCTCAACCACATAACACTGTCATGACAGATATTAAATCATGTAGACCAGCCATATCCACAAAACCCTGTTAAACCAACATTATTTCAAATGTAGAAGAGCAAGACTTACATTCTGTCCTCATGTCTGGAACATACCCCTCCTGTTTGTTGGCCTGTCTCCACATTGTATGTTGTAAGAGGTATATCCCACTACCCTCTGTGATGCTGTTTGTCAAACACCGACATGAAGTCCTTCTCACAGTGAATGAAAAGGACCAACAGCCACATGATGTTCTGAGTTATAGGAGTGTGTTTCCATGCAATTGGCTATGGTAATAATACTACAGCTGTTCCACATGCAATCAGCTAGTAGGGGACTGCAATTCATGCACAGACCACCAGCTGATCATGAGCATCACTTACAAAACAACAAGCTGCTGCCTAAGAAAAGCAGGTGTACTTCTCCACATCCACCAGAGAGGGAGTGAGAGAGACAGACAGAGACAAAGTAAGAAAGGAAGGGGGTAGGAGAGTAAGAGCTAAGCATATTTGTGTCACGCACTTACCACTATGGGGTTTCTAACACCTGCCTGACTATGTATTGCTATTACATATTTTTGCAGTTATTGCATGTGCCACGGAGCTTACATGTTGAAGAGTTGCCCAAAGGTATATTTGAAGGTGAGTGACATCAGCAACAGTGATAAAGGAGGGATAAGGTAAGTGAAGTACATGTGCCTGTCCATAAAATCAGGTGTCAATGAAGACACAACCACACTCTCTCAGGGACTCACACACATTATCAGAGTTGGCAGGGTCAGGATTAGAATTCCTAACTAACTAGTTTGCTACAGTACAGTATTATGCAGGTATCACATGCACCACAGAGGTTATCAGGATGATATATGGGCAAAGGGTATGTCAAGGTGACTGACATCAGAAGGCATTCTACAGTAGGGCAATGGGAGGTGTAGTGAGCGTGAATGACTTCCAAATCATTGATCTACACACACACACACACACACACACACACACACACACACACACACACACACACACGCAGATTTGCCAGTACTGACATGCATGGGTTCATTGCTTCACAGGTGTGTAGTAGTTGACTGTGCCAGAAGGCTGTAGAAGGATAGGCAAGAAGTATACCTTGGCATCATACCACATGGCAATGGTCTGCAGTGTGGCTCAGGGGTGTAGTCACTAGATTGGTCCACACAGGTGGGTATTGTATTCACCATCCACTCATCTGGGTTACTATTGTGGGTGGCCAGAGCTGTGCAATGCTTGCCATGTATGTGTTCTATATGCCATAACATGGATGGTGTCTGGGTTGTGCACATGTCCCACATGCATGTTATGTGACATGTGGAAGTGTACCTGGGGTGTCTGGGGCATGTTGAGTGGACAGATTGTTACCTTTTGATGTGGCATTCCTGACCTCATGTGGTGAGAACTGGCTATGGAACTGAGGTTGTGCCTGCACCTACATTGACAACATGATACAGGTATTCACTCAAGTTAGTGTCATCTGTCCATACAGGGCATGTGTATAAGGGATGGTATTTCCTTTGTGGGTTATATTTGCTGACTCTAAAGTTGTTGCAGGCATCCAGTGGGGAACATAGCAAAGTACCACTGTAAGCAATTATTTGCCTATTGTAGGGATGGAACAGGGTGCCATGTCCTCTGTAGTCCACTGCAATCACACCATGGTTACTATCTGTAGGCAATATGCAGGGAACTACCAATATAGTGGTTGTTGCCTAGCCAATTGTGTTTGTGTATGAGACATGGGTGGAGAGTGTTCTCTGGGTAATACAAGGGATGCCTGTATTGTTCACCAATCCATAATGTCACATGTAGGGGTATGGATTGTCTACACCAGCTTCTCTGCTGTTTGACACCTGTTGTCCTTGTAAGGTGGACATTGTGATATATATTTGGTCCCCAATATAAGAAATTTGCAAAACCTACCCCACAATGAGTCCTGTTATTACACACAGCTACCTCCACACAGAATTCTGACACAGACACCAACTTGACAGTACTGAGATTCAACCCCTACTTAGCTATATATTGTTAGTACAGTGTACCACACTTATCGCATGCGCCATGGAGCTTATAGAGCTAGCCCTTCTCCAAAGGTGTATTTCAAGGTGAATGACATCAGCAGCCTTGTCAAGGTAGGGCAATGGAAAGTGTAGTGACTGTGAATGGTCTCAAAAGCATTGATCCCTACACACAAACACAGATTCTCACAGTTGCCATATCTGGGATTAGAACGCCTACCCAACTAGTACATTAAACTATAGAATTACACATGCCACAGAGCTTATAGGGCTAGCCATTCCCCAAATGTGTATTTCAAGGTGAATGACATCAGCAGGCTTGCCAAAGTAGAGCAATGGGAATTGTACTGACTGTGAATGGCCTCAAAAGCATTGATGTCTACACAGACACAGTTACCATGTCTGGGATTAGAACTCCTACTTAACTAGTACATCACACTATAGTATTATGCAGTTATAACATATGCCACGAAGCTTATAGGGCTAGCCCTTCCCCAACGGTGTATTTCAAGGTGAATGACATCGGCAGGCTTTCGAAAGTAGGGCAATGGAAATTGGAGTGACTGTGACTGGCCTCAAAACATTAATTCCTACATACACACATAGTCTCACAGTTGCTATGTCTGGGATTAGAACTCCTACCTAACTAGTACAGCACACTATAGCATTGCACAGTTATAGCACACACCACTGAGCTTATGGGGTAGCCCTTCCCCAAAGGTGTATTTCAAGGTGAATGACATCAGTAGGCTTGCCAAAGCAGGACAACGGAAAGTGTAGTGACTGTGAATGACCTCAAAAGCATTGTTCCCTATACACACACACAGAGTCGCACAGTTGCCATGTCTGGGATTAGAACTCTTACCTAACTAGTGCATCACATGATAGCATCACCCGGTTACAGCACACGCCATGGAGGTTATACGTCTAGCCCTTCCCCAAAGGTGTATTTCAAGGTGAATGACATCAGCAGGCTTGACAAAGTAGGGCAATGGAAATTGCAGTGACTGTGAATGGCAACAGAATCATTGATCCCTTCACAAACACACACAGAGTCTCACAGTTACCATGTCTGGGATTAGAACTCCTACCTAACTAGTATATCACACTATAGCATTACACACTTTTAGCACATGCCATGAAGCTTATAGGGTTAACCCTTCTCCAAAGGTATATTTCAAGGTGAATGACAGCAGCAGGCTAGCTAAAGTAGGACAATGGGGAGTGCAGTGTGTGACTGAGCCATAAATCATTTGTCTGAAAGCACACCCACAAAACACTCAGTCACACACAGGTTTACATTTGACAAGGCGTGTATACAACTGCTAGATGAATAATGACTTGTACTGTCATGTTACACAGTTATCACAAGCACCACGGATACTATAGTGCTGAGGGCTACCAGAAGTAAATGTCTACAGTGATAGACATTTGCAATCATGTGGTATTGGCCAATTGGATGTGTGCTGGGTGCAACAGCCCTCATGATAGGAAGCTCTTTGTCACTGTCTGTCACTCTCTTCCCCACATCTATGTAGGTGCATGCTTGACCTATTATAGTGTGTTGTCCTTGGATATATGTGTGTATTCCTATTCAATGTGTGTGCAAAGCATGACTGGTGTTCAATGTGGAGTGTGTGCGACTGACAGATATGTATAGTCCACTGTTGCTGCCAGACATGGGCTTCATTAGTGTGGGAGCATGTCCAGTATGACCTTTCAGTATTTTGTTGTCAGACATGGGCTTCATTTCTCTGAGTGTGGGAGCATGCTCAGTATGACCTACTGTATTGAATGTGTGAATCCATTCCAGGTAGGTTGTACTCCAGTGCAGGCATTTGTGTTCTACACCTACAGCTAGGAACCTGTTTCTGCAGGATATCTGTAGATCGGTTGACAGTATGGGGTCATAATGAACAAAGGATAGTGGGATACTGTAACTAATTATGTCTGTGCTGCTTCTGCTACATGGTTTTGGTGTTAGCAGAGATATTCAGACATGTACTGTTTTACACTGTGGTGTTTTATGTCATCAACTACTGAAAGGTATACATATTTGCTTGCAGTAATTTCCTGGGGAATGCAAGATGAATGAAGCTGTGTCCAGTATTGTGGTCTGCAGTCTACATATTCTTGCACAATCATGCAATTCTGGAGGGGAAGCTGCAGACACTTGCTGATGGGTCTGTGTAAATGTTTTAGCACCTTGGTACAATGGTGGCTGAGGATCCCATGCTTGTACATTTATCAACGTGACAGAATGGCCATATCCTGCTGTGGCCATACCTCACAGCTGTACAGATTCACACAGGTCACCCAGAGGCAGGGCTCATATTTCAAGTCATTACCCCTTCGCATTGTGGTTTATGAGCAGGTTTGTAGCCACCCATTCCTGTGTTTGCAGGCAGTGATAGTATGTGCACACATCTGAGTTTCAGACTTCACACACTCCATGGTGTCTATGCTTCTACCCCCCTCCAATTATTCTATTCTCTTCTGAACATTATGCAAATGATATCTGATAAGTATCCCCATAGTTATCACTTCATCCCTGCAGTATTTAAGGGTTGGTCCACAGTTCATGCAGTAGGACATGGTGGACATACTATTATGATTTGTTGACATGGCCTTGCATTTGTGTTCTGTGAACTGTGTTATGTCGTTATTTGGGTGTCCATGCGATAACATACATTAGCAGTATGGGTGAGACACAGACCTTTGACAGAGAACTGTAGGGCATTTGGTAGTGATGCAGGCCATCTGTAGCAGGCCAGTGCATTGTGTCACTCCTACAGTCCCAGACTGCAAGCTACTGTATTCCCCTGGGGTGACAGGGTAGGTGTGTAAGGTGTTAATGTCAATAGTTTCTGTCCTTATTGATCCATTTGTGTGGATGCTGGCAGGGTGTGCTTACAGCTAGGGACACACCTGCATGGGACACATCTTCAGCATGCTGCATTCTGTGGCTATTCCCATACAGAGGTGGGGGTCATATTGTACTCATTTCCAACAGCAGAGATATGACATGTGAGGTACCTGTGGTTGATGGTGGGGTGAGCTGAGTGCATGTGTGGTATGGAAGCTACTTGCAGCTGACTCACAGATATATGTGGATCATTCCACTTATGCTGGCTTGTGCAGGGACATCAGCAGTTTCTCAGTGCTTCATACCTGTGCCTTTTGTGGTCTGCCAGTGTTTGGCCAGACTACATCAGTATTCCATACTACACAGCCAACTAATGTGCTGCTAACCTGTATGTATAAATACAAAGGTGTGTCCATTTGACAGTAACATTTTATACACTCTCTGTCTAGGGTACTTCCACCTGTGTACTGTTTGTATGTCTGGGCCCACATTCACGACATGTCCATCTTCCAGATGGTGACATACATTATATCCGAACAATTAGTATGGATTACTGCTGGATTGTCCCTTGCTGGGATGCATTGTGTTTGGCACTGCAGTTGTGAGAACTTGGCCCTGTCAACAACAGTACTGGCCATTGGCCACGGGGACACAACCCTCCCTGCCTACATGCTGACCACTTTCACACAATATACAACACACAACAACCTAACACACAGAGCCCTGCATATTGTACACATGCAACAATCTATCCTGCTACTTTGGCCAGCTCAGGTAATCTGTGCTCCACTGTTGTTATACCCACACATACATGTTACTACATTTCTATATAGGATTGGGGGGGGGCACACCTGACAACTGTAAACATTTGCTATGACTGTACTGGTATTTCAGGTACTTTGTTGAGTTCCATTTAATTCTGTATTCTGACCTATCATGCAGACTGGAGGCATATCAGTAGAGTACAGCTCTTAGGTTTTATTGACCTACATTTCAGTTTCAGACTTCTTACCCTTCAGAACTAACATCCCACTGCCTGACCTGTTGTAGTCAGTCTGTGTAGGTCTGGAGGGGACTGTTATCCATAGCCATCAATCAGAGGCCTTAGCACAGCCTTTCTTTATGGTCATCTACACCTGTCTTGCTGGCTGAGGCTGGCGTTGGGTATGTGAGCCTCACTGACATGCATGTGTGTGTCCTATTGGTACAAATTTGGCTCACCACATGTCCTGCAGTGGGTTTTGTCACCTTGTCTAATACTGCCTACTATGTTGACACCAGTATTTGTTATGGATTTCATGCTGCCGATATAGGTGTCTACTATCTCCTGCCATCTCATTCAGCCACCCGATTCCCTTACATGCTCACATCAATACCATAGATACAGATAGCAGAACATACTACTACATTCCAATTGATAGTGAAAGTGACTTACCTTGTGGCTGTGCCGGTATTAAGGATGGTGCTAGAGGGCTGACTATGTCAGATGCACATATTACACTCCCTATACATGGTTTAGCACAGGTAGTATCATGTATGGCATCCCTTTTACTGTATGTGTGAGTCAGAGAGAGGTGTCATTCCCTGGGTTCCTACCATGTCAGTGTATGTGCTATGCATTGCCTCTTTGCCAAGGCCTGGGCATACTGGGCATGCCTCCTTCTGCCTACAGTGGCAGGCTCAGGTTGCTCCTCCTCTGAGTCACTCCGTGCCTGTGCTGGCCTTGGCAATGGTGTGGCCCTGCCCCATGCTGTTCCTGCTGCAGCTGTTTCCGCAGGATCATATTGTGTAGTATGGTACATACAATGACATTTTGGGTACATGTAGCTGGTGAGTACTGCAAGGCTCCACCGGATATGTCCAGGCACCAGAACTGTGACTTGAGCATCCCAAACACATGCTCTATTATGATTCTGGTCAGTGCATGTGCCTCATTATGGAGTTCTTGTTCGGGTGTGTGTGTGCATTTCTGATGGGTGTCATCAGCCATGGCTCCAGTGCATAACCAGCATCCCCCACTAGGTGGCCATATGGGATGTCCCCATTGGCAGATCTCTGGTACAGCTGTGTTATATGCCAGATGTGGGAGTCATGATATCTTCCAGGGCTGCCAGCACACACATTAAATATAATTCTCTGGGCATCGCACACGACCTGGCAGTTGATGGATGGGAAACCCTTGTGGTTTATGTAGACTCTACCCTGCTCACCGGGTGGTGTTTGATGTGTATGTGTGTACAGTCTATGTGTGTGCAGTCTATAGCCCCATAGCCCACAGATTCAGTGTGTCACTCAACCACAGCCAATAAGGCAAAACAACGTACCCAACACACTAGTCATGGGCGACTCTATAGTCAGGCACACTGATGTCCCACTCACCAGGCTAAACAAGGAGAAGGATACTGTCAGCTGCCTGTCAGGTGCCAGGATCTGCCACATAACCCACCCACTCAGGTCACTCCACAACAAGTACAAATATGACTCTGTCATTGTCCATGTTGGTGTGAATGACCTGAGACGTATCTCCCTGGACTACATGAAAAGAGATGTGGAAGAGCTCTCTGATCTTGTATCCCAGGCAGGTATGACCCTAGCCCTGAGTAGCATTCTACCATCACCCAGAATGATACCACAGTACAAGGACAAAATGATTGACTTCAACAATTGGCTAAGCTTCTGGTGTCATTTTAAGGGGATCCAGTATCTGTCTGCTTGGGATGACATGATCGACAGACCACGATGCTTTGCCACAGATGGCCTGCACCTGTCACCCCTGGGATTCCAGATACTGGCTAAGGCTCTTGCTGCCCCTATAGTGCCTTTTTTAGGCAAGGTTTAAATAACAAATTCACCACCATAACAGGAACAGGCAAGCAAAAACTGAGGGTAAGGCTACTCAATGCTAGAAGTCTAAATCTCAAAATGCACTCACTCGAGGCACTCCTTGAAATGGAGAACATCGATATCTGTGCAGTGACTGAGACTTGGTTCAAGGCTCCAGAGAGCACTCCTGCACTACCAGGCTATAACATATACCACACTTTTCAGCCATGTAACCTGGACCAAAAAAACAAAGGTGGAGGTGTGTCCATATTCATTAAGGATATCCACACCTCCAGGCTAGGTGTTCAGCACAATGCATCTGAGGTTATCCAAGTGCAACTAACTCTGGGCAAAACTGCAATCCAAATTGTATCTTGCTACAGATCCCCCACCATGCCCCAGGATTCCCACTCCTCTTTTCTTGATGTACTGGAAAATATTGGGGTTCAACCAAACACCCTAATAATGGGTGACTTCAACTACCTCACCATTAACTGGGAAAACTACTCGTGTACAAACTCCTTAGATCAACGCTTTCTGGAATTCATAAACTCCAATGCCCTGGATCAATGTATCTACACCCCCACCAGGGGCAACAATATCCTAGACCTAGTCATTACCAACATGAGTGACCGATGTTCAACACCTGAAGTCAACTCCTCGTTGGTCCAATCTGACCATAAGCTACTCACCCTTGATATCCACATCCCGCCCCCACCCCCCATTAATGAAACCACAGTAAAAAATGTCTCCAAAGCCAACTTCATGCTTCTTAAGACAGAAGTGGTGAACTTCATGACACCCATGCAGATGGACAATACAGTTACAACTGCTGAATCTTACACAAATGCACTCTATAAGCACTTACATGAGTGCATGGATCGTGCTATCCCAAACAGAACCAAGACTCTATCCTCCAAAAAAAGGAAGCCAATCTGGTGGTCCCCTGCCATAAACAAACTGTACAACAGAAGGAAGAAACTGTTGCAAAAGAGAGTAAAATCCCATGAGTGGAGGAGCTCCCTGGTCATCCTCAGTAAGAAGCTGAGATCCCTTTTAAGATCCTCCAAAGCTAGCTACGAAAACAAAATCGCCACTAATTCCAATGACAACCACAAAGCATTCTATAGCTGTGTCAAGAATCTCGATGGCAACACCCAGATCTGCTCTGAGTTACAGCACAAAGGCACGAAAATTACAGAACCAACTGATATTGCCAACATCCTGGCAGATAGGTTCAGTGCTAACTTTACCCCCCTCTCACCCCTAAAGGGCCCATATCTATACAGGAAGAATGCAGAGTCCCTGTAATCACAACTTCGCAGGTAAAAGCTGCACTCTCTAAAGCTAAAAACACAGCATCCATGGGACCGGACAACATCTCAGGCTGCATTTTACACAAACTTCAGAATGAACTGGCTCCCCACTTAAGCACCATGTTCAATAATAGCCTCACATCAGGCTTTGTGCCCACTGAATGTTGCACAGCAACAGTTATCCCACTCCACAAAGGGGGAGCCACCACTGATCCCGGGAACTATCAACCTATTAGCCTGATGAGCCTGGTCTGCAAGGCCATGGAACGTATCATCATGGAACTCATAAACAAAGACATTGGTAACCTCCAAACCAGGGGCGGCTCATGCTATCAGACTGCAGGACTGCAGCCCTCCCACCTAGAAAAAAAGGAAATAATTGTGAAACATAAAATGAAAAAAATATATATTTTTTATGAGTACCAGAGATTTGAAGTCAAGCACAGGTTTTGAGGTTTGATGCTTCCAGATAATGGAGTTGAATCTTGTACGTTTCAAGCTCTTGCAGGGAAGGTGTGTGTGAAATGCCCCTGTTAACACATAGTGGTGGGTAGAGATATTCAGGCTTGAACACTGTAGCTTGGATGCAGGTGGCAAAGACCTGAATTCCCTACCTACCACTATTTGAAAAAAGTTGCAGATTTTTGCCTCATATTTGTTCTGTTCCTCATAAAATCTGTGGTTTCTGTATCTTCATTTTTCCTTGCAAAGGTTTGTAGTGCAGTGGTGCACTGGTAGCATTGTTGCCTGACAGCTACAGGTACTCTGGTTTGATTCTTGGCTGGTGTGCCTTCTGTGTGGAGTCTGGATGTCCTCTCATCCCTTACAAAGAGGTGTCTGGAGTGTTTCTCCCTGCTCTACTGAAAATTGGCTTTGTTTTGTTCCAAGTCAGACTAGTTTCCTGGTTAACAAATGTTTAAAAATAACAGGCATTTGAATTTCAGACTTCATATTCTTCAGAAAGTACATGGTAAAACAAAACCTTTTATTCTAGCAATTGTCTAAGTTTATAACATGAATATTTGAAATTTGCCCATATTTTTGGGTCTGTATTCCCCCATTATTGGCCTCGTCCAGGTATTTTGTGCTAAGGTTGAGAGCTATGGTGAGAACTGAATTCACTGAATGTTTGGGGGCTGTATTCCCCCCATTACTGGCTTTGTCTACATGTTTTTTGCTAAGAGGTTGAGAGCTATGGTGAGAACTGAATTCACTGAATATATTTGGCAGCTGTATTCCCACATTATTGGCTTTTTTCAGGTGTTTTTTGCTAAGAAGTTAACAGCTGTGGTGAGAACTGAATTCACTAAATGGCAGCCATTTAAGTTTGTCTTCCTCTGTTTCAGCTGATTTGGCATAATGGTATGTTTCTCTGAATGTGTTGCACAGGGTCCCCTGGGTTCAAGACGTGGCAGTGAAATGTATGGTGGTAACACAGCGTTTTATTCTAGCAACTTTCCAACATTATACAAGCAATGTTTAAAATGTGTCCCTGGTTTTTGGCCTTTTGTCCCCCCACCAATAAATTGTGGCTCTTTCCAGACTTCTTGTGCTGCAAAGTTCAGAGATACAGCTGAGTGTCAAGTAGATTTTACAAGGAGCTGAGAGCTGCAGGGGAACAAAAGTTTAGTACTGCTTATGCTAAGTCTGCTTGCATTGTTAATAGCACAACAAGTAGTGCATTTGCTTTTGATGCAGAAGGTGGTGGGTTCTACTCCCACAGTAGGTAGATGCATTGCTGATACTGTACTGTGTTGTAAAGGGGGTGGATGCTGCAGTCTTTTTGGCAAAGATACCTAGTAACTATGAACCTATCAGTTTGACATCCATTCCCTATTGCGGTATTACTAGCTTATTTTTTTTTAATGCATGCAACATAGGCAATTTATTCTTCAAGGGCAACAGACACTTTATTTGTAGATGAAACAATGACATATAAAGTTGTTTGCTAGCAGCAACCTCTTTATTAGTTACAGATTTCTTTAATGTGGATTTTACTACTTCAGAGATTGTGCATATTTACTGATACTGGCGGACTATAGAAGGTTGAGTAGACTTTTTATGATGGAAATGTTCTGAATTGGGCAGTTTTGTCATTGGTGTATGCATTTTGTTTCATTGTTTACTGGAAAAATGTTCAAAACAATAAATTTTAAATGCCCTCTAACAACTGTACTGTATTGTACAAGGAATATAATGTAATACAGTCAGGAAGGTGTATCAAAGAGCATGTGTATGTTTCATGTTCAAAGGGCCTATGATTTTGAAAACAGCCCAAAGTTAATCTTTATCTGCCACTGGCAAAATGTATTTTCTTTGAATGTGGGTTTCAATGCTGTTTCAATGCATGTGAGTTTCAAGGGCAGAGAAGTTTTAATGCTAAGTCTATTTTCATTGTGAGACTGCATTGCTTTGTTTAACAGATATCTATTAGGGTTTGTGCTGTAAAATGCAAAATAAAACTTTCAAATTAAATCTAAATCATTGCAGAAGTAAAGCAGTATGCACATTACAGTGTTTATGGTAAATGGGGCAAAATGGAATGGGACATTGGAATGGCTGCAGGGGAGAAGCTCCATTCGACCATGATTTTGTGAGGGGGGGAAGGGTAGCAAACTCAGACAGCCCCGGTTGAACTATATCTCTCAGTTGTCCATAATTTTGCAGAATGAATAGATATTTGCTTCTTATTTTTGGTTTGTTCCTCATAAAATTTGTGGTTTTCTAGCAAATCATTTAGGAATGAAGTCAATGACAGACACTGAGATTCAGACGTCATAACCTTCAGAAAAATGCATGCTAATGCAAGACCTGTTATTCTATCAACTGTCTTAAGTTTATACAAGAGCAATTTTTAGTAGTGTTTGTATGTTACCCCAATATATTTGGCCTTATCCAGATTTCCTGCATTAAGAGGTTGAGAGGTACATGCAAATCGCTTTGTAGAATTAGGAATATCCAAACCTCTCTATTATCCCCAATTTTGGCTCAAAATGTTGCTCTCCCCTAATAATACCTCCTCAAAATGGCAATTTTGGAAGAAAACGTGGAGGGTTTACAATTATATATAACTGTAATGATCAGAGTTATAGATTACTTTTATTTCAGAAATGCATGTAGATGCTCTTATTTTGTTAGCTGCTCAAGTTAACAGTGTTAATATTAAAAAGGTGTCCCTTTTTTGACAGGTTCCCAGCTGTATTGTGTGGCAACTTTATATTTTTGCATGACATTTTTGGTCTGTTTTTCATAAAATTGTGTTTTTCTGGCAAATTAGTGGCAAATTGTTAAAGACTGAAGTTAAAAAATAATGGCAGACATTTGGGTTTCAGACTTCATACCCTTCAAAAATTCGTACTAATGCAAGACCTACTAAGTTAATAAGAGCAATATTTAAAAATTGTCCTTATTTTTGGGCCTGTGTCCCACTTCTAGTTCTATGTATGGCTTTGTCCAGATTTCTTGCTCTGAAGTTGAGAGGTATGAGTGTCAGAGCCATCACCGTCAGCCAGAGACATTTCAAACTGTGACATACTTGTTGCACCCCACTCCCCATTGTAGTGGCTCTGGATATGTCCAAGGAAGGCAAGGAGCAGTTATGCAGTGTAAGTGTGCAGAGTATTCCCCCATCCAAGGTAAACCACAAGTATGACCATGGCTTTTCATCTGTCCTTGATTTTGCAGAATGTTCTGGTTTTCTGTCATATTTTTATACTGTTGATTTATGCTTCTTATTATTCAGGAAATGTATGCTGTCACAGTGCCCTGTTGCTCTTTTTAAGTAGCAATGATTTAATGACCATCAGGTAAGCTTGTCGGAGATTGTAAGATGCAAGTAAGCTTTAATAAGCATACTGTTAAAGAATTACCAGCATTGAAAGCCTTTTCGTTGTTGCCATGCAGAGAATATTTACATAGCTAGATAATGTATAAGCCTTGGGTATTGAAATGCATATGACAGTATTTGTAATAAAAGGACAGGATTACAGTATTTTCAGAAGCTCATTACATTTGTTGCAGACTTGCAGTCATCTTTGCAGGCTTTGCCCGTAAACTAAACATAATGCCAATCTATCATGTGTGGTCCATAACTTGTGCAGGAATCCTTTAAGCAATTTCTCTTGAGCTTGTTTTTTGTTTGCTGTTCATTTTTTTACTTTGATCATGTTTTCCCCATGAAACAAGTAGATAGTTGTTGTCAGGCAGCAGGTCTTTTTTGGATAAGAAACATTTTTACAAGTGGGGGTATCACAGAGATTGCTACTTTCAGCATGTTACTTGGTAATTTTATAAAGCTGAATATAAATTATAATTAGAACTGCAGTGCAAGGAGTAGTGGTTTGAGTTGAGTGCTGCTTGTTTTTTTATACTTGAATTTGACTGGTATTCCAGTAATGTATGTAAAAAGTAATTTATTTTTTCATGCCTCACAACCTATTTTCATCTGGATATTAAGTAAGTTGTCATGTAGCCAATGCATTGAAATATTTTTTCTTCTACACTTCATTTTGTCTTGATTGGACTCTCGTAATGACTGTTTGGCACCCAGGGCAGTGTATTTAATTAAAGTTCCAGTTGTTGTGGTTTTGAGCATAGCTCCACCCCTTTCTAGTTGGCAAAACCCTTTTCCCATTGGCCCCACCCATTCAGCTGTCTCCTGCAGCCCTCCTTTAATTTGAAGTCACCAGCCGCCACTGCTCCAAACTCTGGATCCTACACAGTTCAGGTTTGTGAAAGGCAGATCATGCCTCTTGAACCTGATCGACTTCTTTGAGGCAGTCACCAAAGCCATAGATGAGGGCAAGGTGGTTCACACAGCCTATCTTCACCTCGCCAAGGCTTTCGACACCATCCCCCATTCTGGAATTATAGCTAAACTCACTAAACCGGGTATAAATCCCTATGTCACAAGATGGGTTGACAACTGGCTCACTGACAGAACCCACACTGTAAAAGTTGCAGACTCCAAATCTGACCTCAAAGCAGTGACAAGTGGAGTACCACAGGGTTCTGTCCTGGGACCTCTCTTGTTTGGTATCTACTTCTCTGAAGTACAGGCTAACACAGAAGGTCTCTGGCTAATGAAGTTCACAGATGACTGCAAACTAGGAGCCACAGTCAAGTCCCCAAATGATGTGGACATCCTACAGAAGGGCCTCACTGAGACAGATGCCTGGTGTCAGAGCCATGGCCTCAAGCTCAATGCCACAAAGTGCAGTGTCATCCCCTTTGGTAAAAACTCTGTACCCATGAACTACCAAATAGGCAGCAATCTACTTAACACCGGATGCGTGATAAGAGACCTTGGGACCCAGGTGGACAGTAGTCTCTCCTTTGATAGTCACATCGCCACAGTAGTCAGAAAGTCCTTCTGCATGGCACACCTCATCATAAAAGGGTTCTCATCCAGGAAAAAAGAGGTCATTGTTCCCTTCTACTCGACACTCATTAGACCCATTATAGAGTACAGCGCCCCTTTTGGAATGTACCTCACAAGACATCTGCAGCAGCTGGAAAGGCCACAGAAGTACCTCACAAAGAGGATTACTGGCCTCAAACAAATGCCCTACACTGACCACCTCAAAAATCTCCAGCTTTACTCTGTAGCATATCACCTACTCCAAGGTGATATCTGCCTAACATATAAAGCTATGTCAAACCCAGAGCTGTTGGACATGCTACTCCTAAAGAAATCCCAATCCCTCTGAGCTACAAACTCTAGGGACCTAAACCTTGTCACCACAATAAACAGGACATGCTGGAGGGATAGATTCCTGTCCCAGAGACTTCTCATACTCTGGAACAGGCTACCCATCTATGTCAGGCAAAGTTCTTCATTAGCACTGTTCAAGAAAAATCTTGGTGAGTGGATGGGAAATAGGAAATACGCCCTGGGATCACTTCTGTGTCTCTGCTCGATAGTGGCACAGGAAAATAACTTTCTTGGGTGGCGTAGGCCAGGGAACCTTCTTGGCTAGGCTTACATAGGCCCTTGGGCTGATAGCCTAGTACCTACCTATGAACCTATGAACCTATAGCACCCACTACCTCAGGGTATTCTGCTATTTGGTGGAAGAGATGCATATTGCTGCTCAACACCTCACTGGTGTTGAGGAAATATATGTGCTCACTGGCATGTGCTGACATGGCATCCAGGAACTGGTGGAGTACCCTGAATGCTGATGCCTGTGTGATCCCCTTGATATCCCCAGTTGGCCTTTGGAAAAAACCTGTGGCTAGTATTCTTAAGCCTACACATACCTTGGTGTCCACTGAAATGGGTTCCCCTCTGTTGATTCTGTGTTTGAAGGATGGCCGGCACAGCTCAACAATTTGCTGTAGGATGTCCCTGTCCACCCTATAGCGCTCCACTATCTCCAGCTCATGTAGCCCCTGGTAGGCTACCCTGGGTTTGTACTCTCCTTCTCCTCACTGTGGGTTGGACATCAGCATTCTCATCCTCACCACCCTCAGCCTCTTCCACATGTTAATTTATGAGAGCACAAGTAGCCCCTATCATTTTGTTGCTTTTGTTTGGTAATATTTCCCTGTTTGTGTACACCGGTGGTGTAGAGTTTGTGGAAAAAAACAGAGTGAAAGGTGTTTGCATAGTTTATAGCAGTGTTCTGGGCTGGGCTGGCCTGCTGCCTGTGTAATTGGCTGATTCTGATACATTTCACCTGCCAGCTAGGCTAGTTCTCCTTGATTTCCTTCCTGCTGCTGTTTACCCTTCCCCTTGCCTTCCTGTTTAAGCCCCGAGGTGCACCGTGCAAACACAGTGCTCAGATGTGAATGGAGCTGCTATGTCCTGGTTTCATTTTTTTTGTTGTTGTTTAAAACCCGGTGTGCAGTGCGCGCACCAGTTTAGGCAATGTAAATACTGCTAGGCAGTTTCAGACGCACACCCTTCCTTAGCTCTGCTATGCTAAGGGCAAACCAAAGCCACAGAGCTCCAATAAGCTTACAGTATGCCTGACACACACCCCTATGATTTCACCTAACTCTTAAGCCTGCACCATGGTTTTCCTGCACCTACACAGTTGGGTGCAGGCTAGCAATGAGGGGGAATCTGTGACTGAGTATCATTCCCCTCATTTGCATAGACCTGACTGCTAATGCCTAGTTACAAGTCTAACACTGAGCCTTTCCCCTTAGCAACCACTATTCAGTGGCCTTGTCTTCTGCCTGCCATTGACTATAATGACAAAATTGTGATTTTTCCAAAAAAGCTTTTTTCAAGGTTTTATTTTTATTTTCGGGCTGATCCTGCTTGTGCGTCGCTGCCCTATGCTTAAATGGCCGAAATCAGCCAAACAAATAAATAAAAGTTATTTTTTGTTATTTTGAAACTATTTTCAATGCCAATGGCCATATATTTGGCCATTGGCATGTCTTCCACATTATATACATCCTTTATTTTTAGCTGTCATGGCTCCGTTTTTGTAGTTTGCAGAAATGTACTCGGTTACTAGCCGAATACATTTCTGCAGGTTACACTAATCCTGCATGGATGGCTGCCTGCTTCCTGGATCACTAATTCATCTCATTTGCATGGTTTTCACTTGCAAATGGGGTAATTAGCATACGAGAGCTGTGTCCATGCAGGAATAGTGCAGGAGCACTTGTGCACTTCCCAGGAGCTTGTTCCTGGATCTCTCGGCAGCCATATTGCCTCCAGCAGCTCTTGCACTATTCCTGCACGCCGTGCAGAGCTTGCTGAATCCTGTGGACTGATTTCAAAATAAGTAACTACAAAGCAAAGTAACAAAGTGTGTGAGACAGAAAGAAAGACAAGGAGAGAGGGGGGGGGTGTCCTTGTGCATGTGTATATATTGGATGTAATATAGCAGAGACTGCAAACCTTATTAAATAATATGGCTGTATTGAACACAAATAAAAAAATATAAATGCATGTTCTTAATAAACAATCCTGTGGAATCCCAAAGTAGTTTTAACATAGTGCAGTGTATTAGGGAAACCAAAAGAAAGCAATCGTCCTACTTCTGGTTTTCCTTTGTCTGGAAAGATGTTCGATTTCCTACTGATATCTTCCTTTAGATTTCTTCTCTCTGCAGTGCTTCACCCAGGATCCCTGATTCAGGTACAGAATACCCCTTCCAGAAAGGAAAAGTGACACCAGACTGTCTGATTTCAGCTCTCTATACAAACACTGCTGACTGGCTTCATTAAATAAAACCCAAGCAAACCTTCTCTAACAAATATAGCAAGGGCCCATCCTTTGTTAAAGGAAAAGCTGTATTTATAGTATTTTTTATTTGTTTATTTCTTTTTATTGCAGTTTTAACGTAATACAAGACAATTAATATACATAAAACAAATCAATCTTTCTCATAACTAAATTTTTAGAAATGTAGTACATGAACATTTCAGGAAATGCGGAATAGAGCCATTGTAAGTAAATAAAATCTAATACACAAAACATAACTATCATTAGCATCAACAGTAAAAACTCTTTTTCAGTTATTTGTGTAAAGTATGGAAGCATTAATTATCTGTTGGCATCAGGAAGAAATAAAAATTCAAACATTTATTTACAAAGCTAACCACAGCAGTTTTATATATAAAATTTACAGCAGCACTACTTTATCCCCCGGATTCTCAAAAGCTTGCATAGAGTGTAAGTTGAGTGCAGGAGCTCACGCAGGCAATATGTCTGCCATGCAATCCAGGAACAGCCGGCAGGGGCGTGCACGAGAGCTCCAGCACTAATCCTGCATGGACTAAGCTCTGGTATGCAAATTACCTCATTTGCAGGAGAAATCCATGCAAATGAGGTGATTTTGCAATCGAGGAAGCTTGCAATAGTCCGCGCAAGACTAGTGCAATCTGCAGAAATATACTTGGTTAGTAACCGAGTACATTTCTGCAAATTCCAAAACAGAGCTATGACAGCTCCAAATAAAGGCTGCATATCACTGAGGAAGCATGCCAATGGCCATGTATAAGGCCATTGGTATTGCAAACTGTTTAAAAAAATAAAAAACATCAACTTTTATTTTTTTTTGCCAATCTCGGCTGTTTAAGCATAGAGCAGTGGCGTGGAAACGGGATCGGGGAAAATCAGAAAATAAACTTAAAACGAGCATTCTAACTAAAATCAGTTTTCTGCTATGCAAGTTAATGGCAGGCATAAGACAACCTGGCCAGTGAGTAGTGGTTGCTAAGGGGGAAGGCTTAGTGTGGGACATGTAACTATGCATTAGCAGGCAATCCTATGCAAATGAGGGGAAGGATCGTGAATCCGAGATTTCCCCAGGGTGTGAGGCAGGTCCCAAGAGTGTAAGAGTATAAATAGCTGAGTGCACAACTAGGATATATGTGACATCATGGGGGGTGTGGCAGGCATACTGTAAGTGGATTGGAGCCCTGTAGCTCAGGATTGCTCCTAGCTTAGCACAGCTAAGGTAGGGGTGTGTCCAAACTGCCTAGCACTCGTTACAAAGTGTAGGTGGGTGTGCACACCATGCACCAGGTATTAAAGGAAGAAACATGAAGTTAAACCAGGAAGTAGCAGCTCTGTGCACATTTGAGCACTCCATTTGCACGGTGCGCACACAGGCTTAAACAAGGAGGCAATGGGAAGGGAAAACAGCAGTAGGAAGGTAATCACTGAGAACTAGCTTAGCTGGCAGGAGAAATGTATCAGAATCACCCAATTACACAG
Organism: Protopterus annectens; assembly: GCF_019279795.1. NCBI lineage: Eukaryota > Metazoa > Chordata > Ceratodontiformes > Protopteridae > Protopterus > Protopterus annectens. The sequence continues at coordinate 1,355,966,382 of NC_056746.1, read as the reverse complement.
ACAACAGACCAGCCCAGCCCAGAACACTACTATAAACTAAGCAGACACCTTCCCCTCAGGTTTTTCCACACTCTACACCACCGGTGTATACAAGCAGGAACATTTTAACAAACAAACCTACAAAATGAGAAGGGCTGCAGCAGGCAACATAGAACATGTGCAAGAGGCTGAGGGTGGTGAGGATGTGAATGCTGCCGAACAACCCACAGTGAGGAGATGGAGAAGAGTGTACAGACCCAGGGTAACCTACCAGGGGCCACATGAGCTGGAGATAGTGGAGCGCTATAGAGTGGGCAGAGACCTCCTACAGCAAATTGTTGAGCTGTGCTGGACACACCTGACACACCAAACTGGCCGAGGGGAACCCATCCCAGTGGATACCAAGGTATGTGTAGGCCTAGGTATACTAGCCACAGGTACTTCCCAAAGCACAACTGGGGATATCATGGGGATCTCACAGGCATCAGCATCCAGAGTATTCCACCAGTTCCTGGATGCCATGGCAGCACATGCCAGTGAGCACATATATTTCCTTAACACACGTGAGATGTTGACCAGCAATATGCGTCTCTTCCACCAAATAGCAGCATACCCTGGGGTAGTGGGTGCTATACACTGCACGCACATATGCATCAAAGAACCACCCAGTAAGCAGGGTAGGGCCTACATCATCCGCAGGGGCATCCCCTCCATCAACTGCCAGGTTGTATGTGATGCCCAGGGCATTATAATGAATGTGTGTGCTGGCTGCCCTCGAAGCTATGATGATTCACACATATGGCGTCTGACGCAGCTGTACCACAGATTTGCCAATGTGGATATCCCCTATGGTCACCTAGTGGGGGGATGCTTGGTACCCACTGGAGCCGTGGCTGATGACACCCATCAGAAATGCACACACACCTGAACAACAATGCCATAATGAAGCACATGCACAGGCCAGGCATATAATAGAGCATGTGTCTGAGATGCTCAGGTCACGGTTCCAGTGTGTGGACACATCCGGTGGAGCCCTGCAGTATTCACCAGCTACATGTACCCAAATTGTTATGGTATGTGCTATGCTACACAATATGATCCTACAGAAACAGCTGCAGCAGGAACAGCATGGGGTAGGGTCACACAGTCCCCCCCCACTCCACCAATGCCAAGGCCTGAACAGGCACAAAGTGACTTGGAGGAGGAACAACCTGAGCCTGCTCCAGTAGGCAGAAGGAGATGTACCCAATATGACCTGGCCTTGGCAAAGAGGCAATGCATAGCATATGCTCTGACACAGTAGGGACCCAGGAAATGACACCTCTCTCTGACTCACAGACAGTAAAAGGGATGCCAAATGTGACACTACCTGTGCTCAACAATGTATAGAGAGTGTACTATATGCATCTGACATAGGCAGCCCTCCGGCACCATCCTCAAGTCTGGCACACCCTCAAGGTAAGTCAATCAACCTACCAATTGCAAATGTAGTAGAATGTGTTGTTACCTGTAGCTATGGTATGGATGTGAGCATGCAAGGGAATTGGGTAGGCGAATGTTATGGCAGCAGACAGTAGACACCCATAGTGGCTCCATGACATCTGTAACACATACTGGAGTCACCATAGTAGCCAGTACTACGCAGGGTGACAAAACCCACTACAGGAAATGGGCTGAGTGACATGTGCATCCATAAGACCCACACATGCCAGTCAGGAAGGTGCACATATCCAACAACAGTTTTAGCCAGCAGGACAGGTGTAGACAAACACAAACAAATGCTGTACTATGGCCTCTGAATGAGCCCTATGGTTAACCCCTCCCCCAGGCCTACACAGACAGACAGACTACAGCTGGCCAGGCAGTTGGATGCAAGTTGTGAAGGCTAGGAAGTCAGAAACTAATATGTAGGTAATTAAAACTAAGATCTGTAGTACACCATTGTGCCTCTAGCCAGCACGATAGGTAAGACTACAGACTGAAATGGAGTACCTGACATACCAGTACAGTCCTAGCAAATGTGTATAAGTGTCAGGTATGCCCCCCCATCCTACATACACTTATAGTAACAATCAGGTGTGCCCCCCCTCCTGTGTAGAAATGTAGAAAGAGTCAGGTGCCCCCCCGCTATGCAGACATGTAGCAACAGTCAATGCCAAATGACCGATGGATACCCTGCAGACGCAGCATGCTACTTGTTGGTGTACAACACAGAGGTCAGCACCGCAGTACAAACTACCTGGACTTGATCCACGCACGCAATACAGATGGCCATACTGGGCATGCTCACACACTTAAATGCATAAAGGCTATGTCTGCCAACACCAGTGGACCAGACATATCTGGCAGTTGCAGTTCTTAGTGCAGACAAATGTCAGTATGCACCACTCCTGCCTCTCACACACAGTGGATAGGAATACAGACACATATGTAAGGACAACACACTATAATAAGCCAAAGGTAGATGGACATAGATATGTGGAAGAGGGTGACTGTGACAAGGAGATATCCTGGCCTGTCCCACCAAGCACACAGCCATATGGCCCCAAACACATGAGGTGCAGATGTCACTCATTGCAGATACTAGCCACCAGTATCTGTCAGCATGACAGACTATGTGGTGCACATGCCAGCTGTGCAACATGACTGTTCAAGGAAGTAGTCATCTAGTTGCTGTATACACATACCCATGACATATGACCATGTGTGTGCCCGCATGTGACATGTCAACCCCTACATGAATGGGTTATGGCCCATGCACACAATGCCCTCCCCATAGCAGTATTATGGCAAGCCTGCTGAGGTCATCCAATGTGTAATACACCTTTGGGAGAGCTGTAGCTCAGTAATCTTTATGGTGCATCCCATAACTGTGTACTGCTGTAGTGTTAAACTAGTTAGGTAGTAGTTCTAACCCCAGACTTGGCAATTGTGTGAGTGTGTGTTTGTGTGTCTGTCTGTCTCTGACTGTGAAGAGAGAAATGCTTTTAGGCTACTTACACTCCGTACAATTCATACACTCCACTTTGGCAAGGCTGCACTCACCTAGAAATACACCTCTGGGAAAATCATAGCCTAGTGATCTCTGTAGTGCGTCCTGTAACTGTGTACTGATGTAGTATGATAAAGTAGTTAGGTAGGTATTCTAACCCCAGACCTGGCAAGTGTGTGTGTTTGTATGTGATTCTGTGTGTTTGACTGAGTAGAGAGCAATGCATTTTAGGCTACCCACATATACTCAACTTTGGCAAGGCTGCTGATGTCACTCACCTAGAAATACAGCTCTGGGAAATTCATAGCACAGTAATCCTTGTAGCACATCCTGTAACTGCATACTGCTGTAGTGTGATAAAGTAGTTAAGTAGGTGTTCAAACCCCAAACCTGGCAACTGTGTGTTTGTGTGTGAAACTGTGTATGTCTGATGGAGTTGAGCGCAATGCTTTTTAGGCCACTCACACCCCATACAATACATATACTCAACTTTGGCAAGGCTGCTGATGTCACTCACCTAGAAATACACTTCTGGGAAAGTTATAACCTAGTACTCTCTGTAGCGCGTCCTGTAACTGTGTACTGCTATAACTGTGATAAAGTAGTTAGGTAGATGTTCTAACCCCAAACTTGACAAGTGTGTGTGTGTAAATCTGTGTGTCTCTGTCTTAGACTGAGTAAAGAACAATGCTTTTTAGGGTACTCACACCCCTTAGAATTCATATACCCTTAAAATTCATATACTTAACTTTGACAAGGCTGCTGATGTCACCCACCTAGAAATACACCTCTGGACAGGTTGTAGCACAGTAATCTCTGTAGTGTGTCCTGTAACTGCGTACTGCTGTAGTGTGATTTAGAACTGTGGTAGGGTTCCATCTCCACCCATGGCAATCCTGGATGTTTTGTGTGTGTTCCAATGTCCGTGTATGGAGGAATGCATTATAGGCTACTCACTCGCAGTACATTCCAAGTGCCCTACTTTGGCAATACTGCTGATGTCGTTCATTGTGAAATACAACTTTGTGGAAAAAGGTCTGTAGTAATCCCTGTGGTGTGACCTATAAGTGCTCCATGTTGTAGTGTGATATAGGCCTTAGTCAGAGGTTCAATATCCTGCACATGTCTCTTGTGGATGTTTTGTGTGTGTGCCTCACTGTCTGTGGAGGAAGCAATTCATTTTAGGCTACTCACCTGCAGTACAGTTGAAATGCCCTTATTTGGTAATCCTGCTGATGTCATTCATTGTGAAATACACCTTTGGGGAAGAAGTACTTCAGTAATGTCCATGGTGCGAGCTATAAATGTGTAGTGTAATAAACTAGTTAGGTAGGGGTTCAACTCCCAGACATGACAGGTGTGTGTGTGTTTGTAACTCATATCCTGTGTAGAGGTGGTTGTGAGTGTGGACAATGTGAAGGGGGTTTTGCTTATTTCTTTTATAGTGGCCCTACTATATAGGTTCATAGGTTGATTCTAGGCTATCTGCCCTAGGGCATTCATAAGCCTAGCCAGAGTATGTTTGGCTTTCGCCACCCTTTTAGATTAGTTGACTGTGCCTTTGTATAGTAGGTCACAGAAGGTAACCCTTTTAAGGTTTGTTTACTGTACCACTGTCAAGCAGTGACACAGAAGAGATCCCAGGGGTAAACTTACAATCTCCCATCCATTCGTCAAGATTTCTCTTGAAGAGGGTTAGTGAGGGGCTCTGCCTTACATGGATTGGGATTTTGTTCCAGAGTGAGGGGAGCCTCTGGGATATGAATCTGTCCCTCCAGCATGTCCTATTTATTTCTGTGCTGAGGTTCAGGTCCCTGGAGGGTGTAGCTCTAAGGGATTTAGATTTCCTGAGGTGAAGCATGTCCATTAATTCTGGGTTGGACATGGCTTTATACGTCAGACACGGATCACCTCTGAGTAGGCGGTATGCAACTGAGTAGAGTCGGAGTTTCTTTAGCCGAACTGCATAGGGAATCTGTTTGACCCCTTGATCCTCTTGGTGAGATACTTTTGGGGTCTTTCCAGTTGCTGAAGGTGTCGGGTAAGCTACATCCCAAACAGGGCATTGTACTCAATTATGGGCCTGATACGTGATGAGTAGAGCGGCACAATGACCTCTCTTGATCTAGATGTGAACCCTTTCATGATAAGGTGGGCTATATAGAAGGTCTTTCTTTTTTTTTTCCATAATAAATTTTTATTGAAATATATTTTCCAAAAACATTACAAAAATACAATAAACATCACACACATAATACACTATAACTACTACAAACCATTTATACAATATCTATCTACATGAAATGCTTCCTATATTTAATATATTCCTAAAATCAGTATCATGCTAATATAATATTGAAGACCTTTTCCCATATTTTCGGGTTATTAATATTTTTGTTAGTTTGTTTCAGAAGTAATTTATGTGCTAGTATATGCTTTATAGCCACAAGCTTAAAATTATTCCATGATGTCTTATGTGGTTCTAGCCAATTTGTGGCTATATAGAGTTTCATCAGCAAAAAAATATTCATACAAATAATAGTTTGCGATCTGGAAAGCTCTCTTGGAGGAATGTGTAGAATCATAAATTCCCATGACAGTGTAGAACTTTGATAACCCATCTTTTGCAGTTGTACTTTAAGAGAGTTCTAAAGTTTATATACGCATTTACAACTCCAGAACATATGAAGAAGATCCGCTGTTTGATCTGCACAGTATGGACAAATTGGAGAATTCCTAGGGTTAAATTTATGTAATCTAAGATGTGTGTAATATGCATTGTTCCAAATCATCAATTGCGTGTACATCAGTTTTTGAAAAGAAACTGATTTCCTAGTTATATCAATTGCTTTTAATATCTGATTGTCTGTTACTGTTACTTTTTTACCCAATACTCTGAAAGCAAAATTTTGTCCTGAAATTTCAAATCCTTAATTAATTTATATGCAGTTGCTATAAATTTAGTGTCTTGTTGGATAGCTTGCCACAATTCAGAGCACTTATCCACAAATCCGGCTGCAGGTTTAAAGTTCCTAAAGTAGCTCAAGGCAAGTTCTTTAACTTGTCTCATTATAACAATGTAACTTCTAGGTAGATTCATTTCCTGTCTAATTTGTAAAGCTGATAAGTCAAGTTTATTAAAAACATCAAATAGAGTCAGATTAAGTATTAATGGAAATTTGCTGAGATCGATCAGCTGATTATTTAGTTTAAAATTAGGATTCCTGTGGAAAGGTTGAAGAACCATCATATATTGCAATAAATCTACGGACTGAAATAAAGTTTGCAAAGATGAGACACAGGTTATTATGTGGTCCATGACCCCATATTTTATCAGACTAATTTTGTCCATAAAGGGCAATGCTTTAGGATTTATTTTCCTATCCAAAATATGCTTATGATTCAAGACCACCCACGTTGGTATCCATGTTGTATTCGTTACATCATAATTAGCAATTCTTAAAATTTTATTAGCGTTTACAATCAAATAATATGCTTCAAAATTTGGTAGCTCAAGTCCCCTCTTGTTTTAGGGGTCATTAATTTCTCATAAGATATTCTAGTTCTTTTGGGTTCCAGATAAATTTAGCTAGATCTTTATGCATTTGTTTAAAACTGTTTTTGAAATTGATAATTGGGCAGACCTAAATATGTATAACATTCGTGGTAGTATATTCATTTTCACTATTGATACTTTTGCTAATACCGGTAGTTTTAAATTCTTCCATCTGTCACAATCAGCTATTATGTGTTCCCATACTGTTTAACATTATTGTTATAAAAGTCCTTATTATCCGTAGAGAAGTTGATACCCAAATATTTAATATTTTCTTTACATGTTAACTTCCCCATCAGGGCCATTAGTGAAAAAGGCTTTGGGGTTCTTAATGGGAAGATATTCGTTTTCTGTAAGTTAATTTTATAATTAGAAACTACTGAAAATTCGTTTATGAGCTTTAATATCTTTTCACTGTCTGAAATTGGGGTTGTACAATAAATAATAAGATCATCGGAATGCTGACATTAATATTTTATTCCTATAAATTATTGGTGCATTATGATACAAATTTTGCTTGATATATAAAAATAGGGTTCTAGACATAGGTTAAACAATAACGCGGACCTGGGACAACCCTGACGAGTACCACTTTTAATCTGTATTCTGTTAGAATAAGTCCTATTGATGTATAGCGTAGTGTATGGATTACTATATAATATTTGTAGCATCTGAATGAATTCTTGGGGCAAGTTAAAATAGGGTAACACATCAAACAAAAAATTTATGTCTACTCTATCAAATGCTTTCTGGGCATCTATTATAAGAGCATAGATATTAAAGTTGTTTTTTTTAGCATACGTCATCATATTATGCAGTGTAAGTGTGTTATCGCTGGTTTGTCTAGTTGCCATAAATCCAGCTTGTTCCTTAGAAATTAGATATATCAAAACCTTCTTTAGTCTCGATGCTATAATTGATGTTAAAATTTTCATATCCACATTCATTAGTGCTATTGGTCTGTAATTATCTGGGTTAAGGGGATCCAAATTGGTTTTATGTATGAAAATTGTTTTTGACGCATTGAGGTGGGGGTCACTAATTTTATTTTTAGTTATATAATTAAATACATGAGACAATTCTTTTCCCAAACTATCAGCAAACTCTTTGTAAAATTCAGCTGTAATACCATCAGGCCCTGGCGACTTATGTACTTTCATATGTTGAATTGTATATACTATTTCTTCTTTAGAAATAGGTTTAATCAGGTCACTTTGCAGGCTCTCTTCTAATTCTGGAAAGTTAATTTTTGCAGAAAACTTTTATTCTGGTTATGTAGAGACCTATCAGTTTGCCCCTCATACACCTTAGTATAGATTTTCCCAAAAACATCAACAATATCCTCAGTTTTAGAATATATTGTGTCGTTATACTGAATTTCGAAATATATCCAGTTTTTGATTGATTTATAATCCTTGCCAGTGCTTTTGATGGTATTTGAACATTATTAGCATATTTCACTAAACACCTATGTTCTTGAAGTGTTAATTTATTATTATGAAGCAAAAGAGATCCCTTTGAAGCTTCAACATTTCCTCCTCAGTTTGAGCGTTAAAATTCTGAATCAGCTCATTATCAAGTTGTTTTATTCTTATTTCTAGTTTTTGAATATCACTATTATGAATTTTCTTATAATATGAGGCTTTTGTATAAGAAATCCTCTAATTTGAGCTTTAGCTGTTGCCCATTCAATGTCAGGGTATGTTTTGGAGCTTCAAGCTATCTGTAAATTCTTTCAAATATTTTATAATTCCATCTGCTATCTTTTTTACTTAAAAGATTTGGGTTAAGTGACCAATTATAACCCCTATGCCTTCTTGTGTCTTTTAAATCTTTAGAAAATTTTAACGAAATTTTTGAGTGATCTGATAGATGACGAGTATGTATAACCACCACTGGTTCTAAATTCGTTAGTGCTTTAGATATCAAAAGTAATCTATTCTAGCCCACATTTTGTGGCATGGTGAATAGAAGGTATATTTATTTGCATTATTAATATCTTGTGAATAAGAAAAGGGGTCATATAATTGAAAATCTTCCTTAAAATCATTTAATGCTATCCCGCCTGCTTATTAAATGCTCTCTGTGGACAAGACCTATCCAACTTTGGATTTTGATAGGTATTCCAGTCCCCACCCACAACAAAATAATAACCATCATATTGTGTTAATATTGGATATAATGATGCTATGAAACTGTGTTGATCATTGCATGGGGCATATATATTCAAAAGTAGGATAGGTTTATCAAATGCATTATCCGATAAAATCACATAACACCATCGCCCATTTGGATCCACTTTGGAGTCTAAAATCCTATCTTTGTATTGGGTTTTGATAATTATAGCCACTCCGCACTGTTTGTCTTACCTTCTGATGTCACTAGCTCTCTAATCCAGTTCTTTTTCTAATATCATTCCATTGTTCATTCATCAAATGTGTTTCCTGTAGAAATACAAACAGTGCTTTGTCCTGTAATAATATGTGTAGCAACAGCTTTCTCTTCTTCAAGTTCTGGAGCCCTTTAACATTCCATGAGTTCAACTCCCACATTCACAGGTCTTGGTATCAAATAACAATATAAGAGGGGAATTATGAAATTGACATGTATTGACTGCACACTATATCTAATCTGGAAGCATTTCCTACATCCCGTCCCTAACCAGTGCTTACCCACTTTACCCTGGACCAGGATTTATATAGGTCTTGTATAAGAGAAAATATAAACAAGGTTAAACACACCAACACATTGAAAAACTTCAGGTAATAACATTTAAAACATTTCCTAAACATACAACCTATATATTCTAGCATATCTACATCAAAGTCTAAACTACACATTCCCTACCAAACACCGCTACTTAACTACAGCTTTGGTTTAACTATTAGTTAAACAAATCTCATTTCTAAGGTTATTACTGTGTAAAGGAAAGTTTTAGTAGATTGGGTACTTATTTTATCCTACCTTAAGTATCTGTTTTGTTGATAGAAGGTCTTTCTAACCACTTTGGCAATGTTATTGTCAAAGGAGAGATTGCTATCTACTTGGGTCCCCAAGTCCCTAATAACTTCTTCCGTACTTAATGGATTACCACCTATGTGGTAATTTGTGGGCACTTTGTTTTTTCCAAAGGGGATGACTATGCACTTTTTGGCATTTAGCTTTAGGCCATGGCTCTGGCACCAGTTATCCATCTCTGTGAGACCCTTTTGGAGGATGCTTGTGTCAGTCGGAGAGTCGATTACGGCACCCAGTTTGCAGTCATCTGCGAACTTGGTCAGCCATAGTCCACCCGTTTTAGCATGTACCTCGGAGAAATATATACCGAACAAGAGAGGTCCCAGGACAGAGCCTTGTGGGACACCACTTGTAACTGGTTTAGAATCTGACATGGCACCTGCTATTCTGACCATGTGGGTTCTATCCCTGAGCCAGTTTGCAACCCATCTTGTGACATAGGGGTTGATATTTAAGTCGGTGAGCTTATTTATGATGCCCAAGTGGGGTATTGTGTCAAAGGCCTTTGCAAGGTCCAGGTAGGCTGTGTGGACTACCTTCCCTTCATCTACGGCTTTGGTAAATGTTTCAAAGAAGTCGACCAGGTTCAAGAGGCAAGATCTGCCCTTAACAAAGCCGAATTGGGTAGAATCCAGTATCTGGAGGTTCCCAATGTCTTTGTTTATGATTTCCATGATGATACGTTCCATAGCTTTGCAGACCAGGCTAGTCAGGCTTATAGGGTGATAGTTTCCAGGGTCTGTTGTGGCACCACCTTTGTGGAGTGGGACCACTGTTGCTGTACGCCATTCCTTGGGAACATATCCTGTAGTAAGGCTGAGATTGAACAGTGACTTTATATGAGGGTTTAGTTCTTCTTGGAGCTCATGTAAGACACAGCCTGGGACACCGTCTGGTCCCATTGATGCTGTGTTTTTAGCTTTGGAGAGGGCAGCTCTCACCTGTGCATCTGTGATATATCACAATGTCAACCATACAGGGATAACAGATATAAATCAGCTGAGAGGCTGGGGTGCAAATCCATACCCATACATGTGACATCAAGGCCAGCCATGTGTTTGGCTGTGGGGGGGTGCCTATTTGTACAAGACATATAGTGTGTGGAGCCTCACAACCCCATTAATGGTGCATGTGGACATTATGTGTATTTGTCACCCTGCCATTGCTGTCTACAGATGTAGGGACATATATACCTATATAGAGTTATATATCTGCTAATATATATATATATATATATATATATATATATATATATATATATATATATATATATATATATATATATATATGTCCGTATACACCTACATAGATATATATCTGTGTACACATATGTAATGTGCCGTGTATATGTAGACATATAAGTGTAGACACATATATGTGTCAATTTAGGCATATGCATGTATATATGTGCATACATATTGATATGGATTCACTTCATAACACTGAAACTTCAAAATACTGAAAATGACAAAACTTCATAATACTGAAGACCAAAATACTGAAAGCTCAAAATACTGAATACTCAAAATACTGAAACTCAAAATACTGAAAACACATATTATGAGTAAACTCAGCTTAAACAACATAAATCATAACAATTTCTACCAAATATATGCACGGGGGCAAGGGCCCCCCCCTATGTGGGCTGCTTCCACCACCTGCTAATTATATATATCTACTCCAAGATTGCACTTAACTACACTATCTGCAATCTTGGAGTTGATATATTTAATCAGCAGGGGGTGTGGGGGGCGCAGCCCCCCACATGGGGGATGCAGGGGGGCTTGCCCCCCTGCATATATTTAGTAGAAATTGTTATGATTTATGTTGTTTAAGCTGAGTTTATGCATAATATGTGTTTTCAGTATTTTGAGTTTCAGTATTTTGAGTATTCAGTATTTTGAGCTTTCAGTATTTTGGTTTCAGTGTTTTGAGTTTCAGTATTTTGATATTTCAATTTTATGAAGTGAATCCATTGATATATATGTATATAGTAACGGACTTGTGTGTGTGTGTGTGTATATATATATATATATATATATATATATATATATATATATAAAACTACATATCTAGATATGTTGTATCTGTTTAGATATTAATATAGGTACACACATACATCTAGATGTTGGTATACATTCTCTGTACTGTTGCATGACTGGACTGGATGATATGTTTTTGATAACATATAATCATTTTGTATCTGTCATGACTTAGTGGCAAATCAAGTTTGGCTCTGGTGTGCAGGATCCTTGGTTTGAGCCTTCCAAGAGCTGTTTATTTTGTTGCTGGGCAGAACACGGCCCGTTGGATACACAGTGATTAAGGCACTTTAAAGCAGTTGTAAGCAGGTTTGCATGGGCTTGTGCAGAGCTAAGCAATGCCTACACAGGTTAAGCAATTCAGCAGCTGAGTATAAGAAACTGTAACCAAACCTTAGCAGTGCTTACCTCCTTGCAAACCTGCACAAATCCGCGTACAACTGCTTTAAAGTGCCTTAATCACTCTGTATCCGTTAGCCCTTGTTCTGCCTAGTAACAAAATAAACAACTTCTGCTAGGCTCAAACCCAGGACCATATGCACCATAGCCAAAGTGATTTGCCTCTAAGCCATCACAGTTATACCTGACCTTACTGTATTCACAAACATATCATCCAGCTCAGTCATTCAACAGTACAGAGAATGTATTCCAACGTGTAGATGTATGTGTGTATGAAAATATATTAATGTCTAAACAGATACAACATATTGATATATGTCTATATATATATATATATATATATATATATATATACAACATATTGATATATGTCTATATATATATATATATATATATATATATATATATATATATATACACACACACACACACACACACACACACACACACACACACACACATATGTAAGCAGATATTTATATCTATATAGGTATATACAGACATACATCTGTAGATAAAGTGGGAACATAGCAGAAACATATATGTCCACATGCACCATTAATGGGGTTGACAGGCACAAACAACATATGTCATGTACGAACAGGTATCCCCCCCAGAGCCAAACACGTATGCCCTGCAATACACTACCAACTGTTGCAGATCCCATAACCAGGATATTAAACGGCAAGGGCACAAGATGTTAAACGTACTCCATCCCACCTGTATGATATCAGGCTGGTATCAGTAACATATCATGCAGTACAGTCAGGCTCATAATGACCCCCATTTTGCAGTCATCTGTTACCTTTGTTAGCCAGAGTCCCATGCTGTTGGCCAGTACTATAGAGATGTATATGCCAAACAACAGTGGTCCCAGGACTGAACCCTGACGTACTCCACTTGTCACTTGTCTGGGGATGGATTTGGAGTCAGTTACACCTACAGTTTTGGTTCTGTCAGTAAGCCATGTGGCAAACCATCGAGTGGCATAGAGATGTATGGCTGGATTAGTATGTTACTCTATGTTTCCAGACTGGGGCATGGTGTTGATGGGCTTGGTGAGGTCCACATACGCTTTGACTGCCCATGTCCCAAAGGCGCCATCTTTAAATCTGCCCTCCTCACTGCTGCTGAGTCTGCTTGGCTGTGTGCGACAGCTCTGAACTATCCCCTCCACGACCCTGTGTCTTTGCTTGGGTTGTATCCCTCTAATTTCACTGTTAGGGTGTTCCCCACAGAATACCCTTGGACTCGGTCAGGACATTGTCTTCTTCTACCACCCTCTACCACCAGAAAAAAGAGACTATCCCCTCCACGACCCTGTGTCTTTGCCTGGGTTGTATCCTCTAATTTCACTATTAGGTGTTCCCCACAGAATACCCTTGGACTCGGTCAGGACATTGTCTTCTTTTACCACCCTCTACCACCAGAAAAAGAGACTATCCCTCCACGACCCTGTGTCTTTGCCTGGGTTGTATCCCTCTAATTTCACTATTAGGGTGTTCCCCACAGAATACCCTTGGACTCGGTCAGGACATTGTCTTCTTCTACCACCCTCTACCATCAGAAAAAGAGACTATCCCTCCACGACCCTGTGTCTTTGCCTGGGTTGTATCCCTCTAATTTCACTATTAGGGTGTTCCCCACAGAATACCCTTGGACTCGGTCAGGACATTGTCTTCTTCTACCACCCTCTACCACCAGAAAAAGAGACTATCCCTCCACGACCCTGTGTGTTTGCCTGGGTTGTATCCCTCTAATTTCACGATTAGGGTGTTCCCCACAGAATACCCTTGGACTCGGTCAGGACATTGTCTTCTTCTACCACCCTCTACCACCAGAAAAAGAGAGTATGTCTACCTAGTCATGTTATATTACGTTTAACTAAATGTTCCTGCTAAACTTTCAGACTGCCACTAGCTAAGCAGCCAGCAGCTACCCCTCCTTACTCCTTCATTTCCCTCACAGTCTCCTCGGATGGCCACATAGGCTATCCTCTCTCCCCCTTCTAGTACAGCTCCACGCCTGGTAGCTCCCTTGTTTGCTTACTGCACTACTACTTTGTCCACCAGATGTTATACTTTTCTCATCCCTATTTGGGATATTAGTACTGACTTCTGCCTTACACTTTTATTCTCCCCTCCTTATACTAATCCTTTTCCTCCTTTACCTCTCTGTCTCATCCTCTCCGAGGATACTTTCTCTTGCCTGATTCCCCTTCCTTCCCTGATACTTTTCCACTCTCCTCTGGTCTACTTTGTGTGTCTCCGCCCCCACCCTACCCCATATCCCACCCATCCCCAGGGTCCTACATTTATATTTCTACAAGCCACACCTCCTACTACTGCTATCCTATCCAATTCACAGTCTCACAGATTGTGTAACTTCCTTCACTTAGTCACACCTACATAACACTTTAACCAACCCACCACTATCTCACTAAAGTCCTATACCATTACAGCCCCTTCCACTCTACCCCCTACTCCCACCACACACCCCTCTACAACATATCAGGAAACCCTACTTCACATACAACTATCTTATCATGTCTACAACTATCCTCCACTCACAACTTAAACTACCTATCACCTTCTTACTATTATTCCTTCTCATTACTACCTACTTCTTAACCTCCTATGAACACTCCTTAACTATTTCTCTCTCACTTCCCTCAAAACATACTAGTACACCTACAACATACCTACCTTCATCCTATTTACCTATCTCATCACAAACCATATATCTACTTCCCAAATACCATAGACTATTTCATTGTAAACTACTAAAAACTAAATCAAAGAAAGTATTTGACACATCTCTAAAACACATATCCAAAAACTATGGTCTACTACTCCATCTACTTCAGGACGGTGACATACACCCCAATCCAGGCCCTCAACCTACAACTACTGAAACACACAGTCACCATATAAAAGCTCTCCTTCCTCCATCAACTATAACTACAAACATACTATCCTTGGCCCACCTAAATATACAGTATCTGTAATAAAGTTAGTCAAATACACCTACTAGAAGTACACAACTTTGACATTCTATGCTTATCAGAAACCTGGCTAAAACCATCTATTAAAGATATTGAAATTACCCCACCTGGATATAACATTGTTAGACTTGATCGCACCTCCAAGAAAGGAGGTGGAGTAGCTATCCTATATAAATCTAACCTGAAGCTTACTCTTCTTGACCTTGCTCTTACCCAAAACAATAATGTCGAAATAATCTGCTCTAGAGTTCAAATTAATACTACTAAATCAATAAACATCATTTGTGCTTATCTGCCTCCAGGAAATAATATCCCCACATTAGAGCAACTTCTTGAACAACTCTCAAATTACCTCCCCAAGAAACACTACTTGGAGACTTTAACATTGACTGGAAATCTTGTAACAATGCTAACCCTACTTCCCATTTAAACCTTTTGGTTTCAAACAACTAATTGATAGTGCCACTAGAATAAATAAAACAAGCAAAAAGAAACCACCTTAGACTGGGTTCTTACAAACTCCCCTCACAAAGCTACAAACTGGCATCCTTCCTGATGACCTTAGCGATCACTCCCTCACATATGTCATTAGAGCTAAAACTCATCAAAACTTACCTACCTCACATAGAACACTATATTCAAAGAAACAATTTAATCCCCAAAGATTTCAAACAGAACTCTCACAATACAATTGGACCCTCTAAAGCACCTCTCTCAACAAAGCCATAGAATATTTCAACTCAGCATTCCTTACAATCCTAAACCACCATGCCCCAAGTCGTACCATTAGAATAAAGACCAGAACAGCACCCTGGCTTACCTCTAATACTAAACAAAAGATCAGGCTTAAAAATAAATCTTGGAAGAAATGGCTCCTCTAGAAACCCAACAGACTATCAAACCTTTAGAGAACTGAGAAACAAAACCAAAAATGCTATTATTTCAGACAAAAAGAACTACTATGTAGAACTTCAGCAATCCACAAAAGAACCAAAAAGGTTCTGGTCTACTATCAATCATTTACTTACCCCAGGTAAAATAGTAACACCTAACCCACAGAATCTAGACCCTGATAATCCCTCTTTAATAGCCAATAACTTCAATAGCTTCTTTACTACTTCCATACAAACACTAGCAAGCCATTTATCCCTGATGCTTCCCAACTGATCTTAAGTAACACCAACAACGTCATTCCTTCCCTTCAACTTCAACCCATACCCACCTCCTACATACAATCTCTTACAAAAACTTAAACCCACTACCCTCAGCAGATAAGCTTCCTGCTGAATTCCTTCAGGTAGCAGCAAAAGCTATAGCCTACCCTGTTTCGATCCTAATAAACAGATCCATAAAAGAAAGTGATTTTCCAGCAATCTGGAAGATATCACACATCATACCCTTACATAAAGGAGGCAAATCCACTGACCTCTCTAACTACGCCTAATAGCACTATTATCTCCACTAGCTAAAATCATGGAAAAATGTATACACAAACAACTACTTAACCATCTCCTTCAAAATAACCTACTAGCAAACACTCAACATGGATTTAGACCCTCACATAGTACGACCACTGCACTACTTTCCTTTACTAACACAATAAACTGTAACCGTAATAATAACAAACTAACTGCTTCTCTTTTCCTAGACCTGTCAAAAGCCTTGACATGGTCAACCATAAACTTCTCCTACACATACTAAACTCACTTGCCTTGGATTTTTCCTCCTTAACGTGGTTCTCATCCTACCTTGAAAACCGACAACAAGCAGTACTCTGGAAAATTCTCTATCTGCTCTACTACCTATCTCCTTAGGAGTACCTCAAGGATCAATATTAGGCCCACTCTTATTCTCTATCTTTATTAATGATCTTCAATCATCTATCCATAACACTACCTGCATACAATATGCAGATGATTCTACCATCATCTGTACAGCTCCCACCCAATCTGAACTCCAGTCACTCACACAATCTACCTTTTCAACCGTTGAACAATGGTTCTCAAAAAGATGTCTCCTTCTCAACTCCAAGAAAACAAAACTATTACTATTCTCACCTACCCACAAATCTCCTCAACTAAATTTTACTATTACTGCAGCTGACAATTCTCTTATCTCCCCAGACTCTACTACCAAACTGCTTGGTGTTACTATTGATAATAATCTTAACTATGATTGTCATATCAATTACACTATAAAAGCAGTAAATAAAAAGATAGGTTCACTGTACAGAATAAAACCCTTCCTTACTCCAGAAGCACGGACCACCTTAGCTCAATCACATCTTATCTCCACCCTACTGTATGCTTCCTCTATTTACACCAATCTCTCTAAAGGTAACCTGAGAAAACTAACTACATCCTATCATAATATAGCCCGCTTTGCCACAGCATCCCAGTACAGAACTCACCACTGTAATAACTTAAAACAATTACAATGGTTAGAACTACCTAACAAGCTTATCTATCAACAACTCTTAATTACACATAACATTCTTTATCAACCAACAAAACACCAGCTCTCAGTAACCTCCTTACTCCCTACAAAAACTTGAAACAGTTGATCTGCCAAAAGATACAAGTCACCACAACTAGAATTACAAATTCAGCAGGTAACTGTCTATTTTCAAACTCCATAGGGGAAATATGGAATAACCTCCCCCCACACATTACCTTACTAGACTCCTTCCAACTTTTAAAAAACAACTTCTATTACATCTTAACAACTTCTGGCTCTACTCCTGTACCAATCCAGACTAAATGACTTCTTCGCTCTTCAGCCATACCTCCCTACGAAAATCACTATCTTTCCCTGCTATTTCAAATGACTAAATTACTGTACTGTTCTAAAAAAAAAAAATAATAATATGAATATATAGCTTAGGCTATTTGTTTTTTACCTGTTTTTTTTCGCTGTATTTTCTACTACACTAAAATGTATGCATTGTTGCTTAAATGTTTAACCTTGTTTTAATTGTGGAGCTTTTCTCCCCGGGCCTCCACTGAAAATGGAAATTATCCAGCTGGACTAGCCCGGTCAACAAATGTAAAATAAAAAAAAAAAATAAAATAAAATTTGTTGACTGCCTTACCATCTTCAACAGCTATGCAGACTGAGTCAAAGCAGTCAATGCAGTTTCAGGAGACAAGACTCGCTCTCCATGAGCCCAATCTGTGTGGGGTCCAGTGTTTGAGGGTTGCCAATGTCTGTGTTCAAAACATCCCTGATAATGCATACCATGACCATGCAGATCAGGCTCATCAGACTGATGTGACGGTAGTTCCAGGGATCACAGGTTGATCCCTCCTTGTGGAGTGGGATAACTGCAGCTGTGCACCACTCAGTAGGCACCAGGCCTGCTATGATTACACATGACAGTTAGGTGAGTTGCCATTCCATTTTGTAGTTCATGTAGTACACACCCCAGGATGTCATCTGGTCCCATGGATGCTGTATTCGTAGCTGTGGGTAGTGGGTTGTCTGCCTCTGTGGCCATGATTACTAGGCAATGGAACCCTTTTTGTATTGACATGAGCCCTTTTGGGGGTGAGAGGGGGTGAATGTGGCACTAAATCAATCTTCCAGGATATTGGCACATTCCATGGGAGTAGTCTATGTAATGCCATTCTGTTGCGGCTCAGAGCACTTCTGAGCATTGCCAGTTAGACTTTGGACATAGCTATAGAATGCTGTGTGGTTGTCTGTGGAATCTGCAGTGATTTTAGTTAGATAACCAGCTTTGGATGATTCCATGAGGGATCTCAACGTCTTACTGGGGCTGGTAAGGGAGTTGTTGGCATCCTTGGAATATCCTTCTTTCTTCAACAGTGTCTACTGTCTGTTGTATACTCTGTTAATGGCAGGAGACCACCAGACTGGCTTGATTCTTTGGGAGGTGAGAGTCGTGGTTCTATGTGGGATGTTAGGAATCATGCACAAGTGGCTGTGCTCATACAGTGCCTTAGTGCAGGATTCATCAGTTGAACTGTCAACTCCTGTCTCCATGGGTGTTACAAACATTGTCACTTCTGCCTTGAGTAGCATGACATTGGCCTTGGAGAGGTCATTTACAGACAACTGTATATACATTCCTTTCACATGTTCAGTTTGATTAGCCTATGGTGGGATTACTTTGGTGGAACCGCAGTTCCATGTACTGTTGTGATGGCTTAGTAGTTATTTACTGTGACTATAGTGTACAGGGTCCTGGGTTCATGACCTACAAAGGCAGGTTATATTTGTTCTGGCCAGAACAGAGGTTAATGCATACAGACTAATTAGGGCACTTTAGGTTAGTCACACTCAAAACAATTCAAATGCCCTACTTTGGCAATCCTGCTGCTGTCAATCACTGTGCAGTACACCTTCGGGGAAAGAGTACTCCAGCAATCTCTGTGGTGTGTGCTATAACAGTGTAATGCTGTAGTGTGATATAGAACTTGGTTAGGGGTTCTATTCTCACACATGGGAGTTGTGGATGCTTTTGTGTCTTTTTCTATGCCTATGTAGGCAGCAATGCATGTTTCGCTAGTCACACTCATTACAATTCATTCACTCTACTTTGGCAGTCCTGCTGATGTCACTCACTGTGAAATAAACCTTTGGGGAAAGAGTACTCTAGTAATCACTGTGGCGTGTTTTATAATGGCATAGTACTGTTGTGTAATAACTAGTTAGTTAGGGGACCTAATGACAGGTGTGAGTCTTAATGTGTTGATGTTTGTCATTCGTGTCCTGTGTGGAGGTTGTTGTGAGTGTGCAACAACTGAACCTGATGTTGAGTGTGTTTTCAAATTCTCTTATATGGTGCCCCTAGCATAAATCACAATATCCACCATACAGGGATAACAGATGTGATGTCAGTACATATTCAGTCATGGGTTTGATACCCTGGACTGGTAGGTGTGTGGCACAAACATGCTTACCGTTTACTCTCCCAACCCACCCTGATGTATCTTTGCCTCTGTCTGTCTCACTCACTCCCTCTCTGGTGGATGTTGAGACTTACACCTGCTTTGGTTAGGCAGCGGCATGTGTATTGTCAGTGATGCTCGTGATCAGCTGATGGCCTCTGCATGGATTACAGCCCTCCTCTAGCTGATTGCATGTGGAACAGCTGTGGTAACATTCTCATAGCCACTTGCATGGGAACACACCCCAATATCTTGGAACATCATGTTGGTGTCGGGCCTTTTCATTCACTGTGAGCATGAACCAGATCTGTTGTTTGGCAAACAGCATCACAGATGGATTGGGGACTTACCTCTGACAACATACACTGTGAAAACAGGCCAACACACAGGAGGGGGATGTGCCTGTCTTGACTACAGACTGTAAGTGCTGCTATACTGCAGTTGGGGTACTATTGGTTTAACAGTGTGTGTGTGTGGATATGGCTGTCCTACATGTTTTAATACTTGTCATGTCAGTGCTATGTTTATGAGGAATCCCCATTTGTAGGGTCATCTGCAAACTGGGCAGTGTGCGGTGCCTTGTGTTACCCACAGAGCACCTACCTCTCAACTGCAGAAGGTAGTGTGAGGATTGCAATCAGTAGATGGTGACAGCCGGGAGAGCTACTGGCGTCATATCCCTCATAGGACATATGTTGCATCACACCCTGTTACGACAGGACATGTATGAGTTCATCACAGTGACATGTCAATATTGGGCCTGTGTTTGTGCCTCCAGCCACAACCCTGTCAACCTTTGCACATATGTCATGCACTAGGGGGTGCATATGTTCTGTACACCATATTCATTGACAGCATATCTGATAACAAGCCAGTGAGATATCAGACTGCTACACATGTTATGTATAGTAGGGGATGTATTTGAGGACATAGCCTGGGCCTTCTTTGATTGTGTATACAGTATTGAGGTATGTGTAAGTCTGGTAATTGTCGACAGTGTGTGTATAGTGCATATGCACCTTGGCCTGTGTAGATACTGTGGTTGATGTCATCGTTCTTGGTCCTGTTCTATCTAATGTTACATGCTGCTCCACTGTATGTCACTCTATCAGCTTACATGTTTGTAGGGGTGAACACACACATGTCCCAAACCACAGACAGCCATCGGACCACACTGTGTAGCGGCTCAGTATATGTAGGGTTGTTGTGTGAGTGATGTACATCAGATAGCCCATATACTGTAATAGTACTCTAGTTTACCATATGTGGCTGTGACCGTGTTCACATTGGTTGTGGTTATGCAATTTCACACAGGTGTCTGTTACTCTGTGATGCGACATGCCTATAGAGCCTGCTATCTATGCAGGTACATGTGTATTCCCACATAAGAGATGTAACCCAGTGTTAAATCAGTCTGCCTATAGCCTGCACTGCACTTTGTTACATGCCTAGTAGCTTACTGTAATTATCCAGTGAGATGTCATGTCCAGATACTTGCCAGATGTACTGCTGCCTGACCATCATAACAGTCATGTATGTCAGACAAAGCAGTGGGATGCTGTTCAGATGTATGTCAGTAACTAGTGAATAGTATGTGGCCATGGCACCTCTGTACCAGTGGTTATTATGTGTCAGGACAGACAGGGGTGTATGAAAGCATAAAATATGGGGGCAAATGTGTACCAGTATGCATGTGTTATACCCATCTACATGGCTGTCAACATCCACATTGACAGGCCTGGTCCACATGTCTTGCATGAAGGGGTTCTGTGTATACCCCTTTACTGACCCGTGTGTGTCAGACTGTCCACATATATTGGCCATATCACAGCTATAATCCACAGGGGCATTAATGTGTTAGCAGTGGTACTGTACTATGATGACCTTAGGATGTCTGTACATAGCCAATGGCACACATGTTAACAGCAGATGTGGCCTCCCACACACACTATTTCTGTGAAGACAATCCCTATTACAATAGCAATAGTCTACAAATACACCTGCACTACATAAGTGACATCCCCTTGCACTGAGAGGTTGGGACTATTGGGGCTGAGGTAGGGCTCCACTCCATGTGCAGGACATATGGTGAACATATATGTATATATAAGTATGCATATATCCATACAGATATGTACACATATACATATCTTGCTTACTGTATGACAACAGTTTTACACATATGTGCCTGTGTTCCAGCCTCTGTCCTCCACCTACATACCAGGCTTTGCAAATATGACATGCTGTCAGGGGTTATGTAGTGGGCTGTGTGTATGTCATGCTGTCATTCCTGCCATCACTCCACTGCTGTTGTGTCTCCCACACATACTGGGGGGTTGGGGCTATATATGTGTGGGTTTCACCTACACAATACATGTGTGCCCTAATGCACTCCAGAGGCCAGTGTATGTAACAGTGGCATATGGCCCAGTATTAGTGAGTGTAGGGGGGTGCACCATGACTAACCTAGGCTGTTACAACATGTGTGAGTATCTGGGATAAGCTGCCTTAAGGTATCTGGATGTACTTACCATACAATTTACCTTGGGTAAATGCAGGCCTACTGCCTCCTGCCATATGGGATGTTCTGTTTGTCAGTGTGATTGTGATGGTGTCAGGTGTGCCTTGTTATGTCACAGATACATCCCATGGTGTCAACTTGGGTCTGTACCACCCTAGGGATTGTGTACAGAGTGTAGATAGAGGCTGCTGACCTATACATCTGCATTACGTACTGTTAATTGTCTGGTATGCTGTGGCCTAGTCTGTCATTACTAAAGTACGACTTGAAGGCCTCGGCCTGGACAGCAACATATGTCGACCTTTCCAGACTACTGTCTTAGTATAACTGTTTCACAGTTGCATTACACTCTTCATATGGATGTCAGTGTCTAAATAGCTAAATGACATGGCATATACAACTGTCATAGTACTCAAATAAAGCTTTCACATTCATTTATGCACACCTGTGTGTGGTGTTATACCCTTTGATATCTAAGTGGGTATATGTTGCAGGCTATGAATATCATTTGTATGGGTGGCTCATACAGTTTCCATTTGGTAAGGTGGTGACTGTAGAAATGCTGGCTGCTCCATATTGTGTGCACTTACTACATATGTATATTACTGTACAAATCTCTTTGTGTGTATGTGTAGTTACATTTGTATCTATCTATATATATATATATATATATATATATATATATATATATATATATATATATATATATATATATATATACCTGTATCTGCATATATGTGTCTGTGTATATGTATCCTAGGGATGGCCATGTCGTGGCTGGTCCTGGTTATGAGATCTGCACCACTTGGTACTGTATTACAGGGAAGTTGTGCTTGGCTGGGGGGTATACATATTCGTACCAGACGTATATTGTGTGGGGCCTCTCAACCCCATTAACGTGCATGAGGACATATATGTTTTGTTACTTCCCCATTATCTACAGCTGTATGTCCGTATATACCTGTATATATATATATATATATATATATATATATATATATATATATATATATAAA
The DNA here is from genome assembly GCF_019279795.1 of Protopterus annectens. Classification (NCBI taxonomy): domain Eukaryota; kingdom Metazoa; phylum Chordata; order Ceratodontiformes; family Protopteridae; genus Protopterus; species Protopterus annectens. Next base: position 1,355,942,942 of record NC_056746.1, on the reverse strand, counting down.
ACCTGCCGTTTATATTTCGACATGTAGATGTGGACATTTATATCTATAGAGGTAGGCATTTGCATGTTTATATGTTCATACATATTGATATATATATATATATATATATATATATATATATATATATATATATATACACATATATCAATATGTTGTAACCATTTAGACATTAATATATTTACTCACACACACATACATCTACATGTTGGCATACATTCTCTGTACTGTTGAATTAATGTACTGGATGATATATTTCTGAATACATCAAGGCTGTGTATATCTGAGATGGCTTAGTGGTAAAGCACTTTGGCTATGGTGTGCAGAGTCCTGGGTTTGATTCTAGCAGAGGCTGCTTATTTTATTGCTAGGCAGAATAAAGGCCGTTAGATAGTTTGATTAAGGTACTTTTGAGCAGTTGTAAGCAGGTTTGCACAGGGCTAAGCACTCCCTACACAGGTTAAGCAGTTTACAAGCTTACTGGGTGTAGGACACTGTAACTGGAAACTAGCAGTGCTTACCTCCATGCAAACCCATGCACATGGCCTTAAACTCGCTTAATACTGCTGACATATGCTTACTACTGCTTATTGCTGCTTAACCTAACTACTGCTTTATGCATAATGATACTGACACCTCACATGTGCATTTCCTGCAGTACTCCAGTTCATATATGTATATGTATATATATATGTATATATATATATATACATATATATATATATATATATGTATATATATATATATATATATATATATATATGTTCATTCATGGCAGCAATACTCCACTTCATATATATATATGTCATTCCATAGGTTATGCAACATACATATTACTCATAACGTGCTTTGCCATGGGAAATTGTATGTCTCATTTCCCTTCTTGTCCCACCCCTCCTTTCTTGCTTACATCCATGGGGCGGTCCCATTAGAATGGGTCCATCCAACTCCAGCATGCCATGGCCCATAATGTCTTACCCATCATTCCCTTCACCCCCTTCCTCCTCCACATCAATCATCCTTCCTACAGGTTCCATCTGAATCTCATCACACCACTACACATTGCCCACTCTCCACTTCTCGGGCCCCATCATGTAAGTTGTCTCACCCAATGGATCTTCAGGCATCCCACACATTCAGTCCGCGAACATACATATCCTTCTTTGCTGACCTGTGAGGCATGGTATGTTACTCTGAGGATTCTTTTTAGCAGAATTTTTGGGTGTCGTCCCGCTAGGGACGAACATGCATTTGTTTAAGATTAGACTTAGCAGGTTGACACTGTTTCTCCCATTGGTAGTATCCTGCCAGTAGTCTGGGAAGCAGTGCTGTGTAATGCTTAGCTGTGCTTAATATTCGATTTGCATGATATTTGCCTTTTGGCATTGATGTCTTCTTCATTACGTTATATATGTGTCTTGTATCCTTGATTCATGTGTATGTACGTTGTATGGGGTCCTAGGAACTTCAACTCTTTATTGCAATAACACCTCACATCTGGCCTTACTGCAGTACTCCAATTCACATATTTTTGTTCTGTGGCAGATTATACAACATCACACTGTACATAGTTTCATTTCACATGTTCAGTTTGATTTTTCCTATGGTGAGGATTTGCTTGTTGACACCTAATTTGTATGCATTGCTATGATGGCTTAGTGGTTAACTACTGTGTTTGTAGTGTAGAGGATCCTGGGTTCGAGCCTTGCAGAGGCTGTTTATTTTGTTGCTGGGCAGTATATGCGCCGTTGGGTACAGAGCGATTAAGGCACTTTAAAGCAGTTGTAAGTGGGTTTGCGTGGGTTTGCACAGAGGTAAGCACTGCTAACCTCCGGTTATAGTTTCTTACACTCAGTTAGCTTCTACATTGCTTAATCTGTGTAGGCAATGCTTACCCCTGTGCAAACGCACTTAAACATGCTTACTAGTGCTTATATATGCTTATTACTGCTCATTTGTGCTTAAACCTGCTTACTAGTACCTTATTCATTATGACACTGATACTTCACATGTGCATTTAATGCAGTACTCCAGCTCACATTTAAATGTTATTATGTAGGTTATATAGCGAAAAGATGTAAAAATATGTTCATATACACATTTTACATGGAAAATGATATATGCTGCAGTGGGACTCGAACCGGGAATGCCTGTTTTTGGTGGATGCTCTAACCACTACACTATTGCTATGCTGCTTCATTTGCATATATATTCCTTGTTATCCACTTCAGCCTTTTCAGCCGCTTTAACCGTAGCTAAGCGATGGGCAAACCTGCGCACCTAAGGTTAGCTGTACTCGGGGTTTTAAAAAAAAAATAAAAAGGTTTCTTTGTTTTATATTTATGTACTGTTGCTGTTGTACACATGGGGACTGTTAGTAGGGATATGCGGACACTTATGAGTGGTCTCGCTCATTTATTTACATATACTTCTGTTCTACTTTGCAGAGGCATATTTATTCTGAGAACTCTACTCTCAGACACGCCCCCTGCACTCGTCCACACTCCGTGTAGCATTAGGAGTTCAGGCAGTGTGCCTTTCTTAATAGGCATGGCATGCTGCCGTCCTCCTCTTAAACTGGCGCTTCCATCGGCAACTAGATTAGTCCTGCACGGAAGATTAGTGAATCCGAGGGTATGTCTGTTTCAGGTCATTTTGATAAAGCATTACATGAGAATCATGCACTATACTACATATTACCCATGGCCCAACACTATCCATAGCCATGCAGTCAAATAGCACACTTGTTATAAGCACTTGGATGTATTCTAGCATTCAGAGCATCAAGTACAGATCTTCTCAACATCTTCCATTATTCCAGGCCAGTAATACCTTGCTAGTATCCCTGCTTTAGTCTTACCTTTTCCTACATGTCTGCCTAATGTGACTATGTACTAATTTCAGCTATATGTTTCTGATAGCTTTGAGCACTAGTAGTTGAAATGTTACTTCCTCTCTATCATTAATCTGTGTTTGTTTGTGTCTTTCGGCTTTTCCCGGTTAGGGGTCGCCACAGCGGAACTCCGGTCCACTAATGATTGGCAGTAGAGTTTTACGTACTGGCTTGCCGGGCCTAACGCACAACCTTCAATGAAGGAACGCCCGTTCACGCTTGTCGCCACACAGAAAATGCTCTAACTGAGAATCGAACGGGTAACATCTAACTGTGAGGCGACAACGCTACCGCAGCACCACCACCGCAGATTCTATCATTAATCTGTGTAATTATTTATTTATTTATTTTTTATTTAACATTTGTTTACCAGGAAAGTCTGACTTGGACCGAAGCCAATTTTCAGTGGAGGCCCAGGAGAAATGTTCCAGACACATGTCTTTATAATGTGGAAGGAAACCTGAGTACCTAGGGAAACCCACACAAATGCAGGGAGGACATGCAGATTCTGCACAGAAGGTACTCCAGCTGAGAATTGAACCAGAAAACCTCTTGCTGTGAGGTGACAACACTACTGCTGCACCACTGTGTCATCCAATTAGTTTCTAACCTGAGTTATTAATAAAAAGTTGGAACATTTTGTTCAGCTTCTTCTCCTACAACTGTAGCTACATTTTCCTTTGACTCTGCTTAAGGTGTCATCTTTCCATGGAGCATTTTTACAGTTTAGTTGACTTAGATGGGGGTCAGCTACCCCTGGACTTTCCCAGAGTCAGTTTGTCATAAAGTAGAAGGCAATGACACCTTTCCTACCGTTAAAGTCAGTGGGTGTCAGTTTCTGCCCCTTTTCCTTAGAAAGGTGGCTCACACCAATATTTTAGTGTCAATTGCACTCCCACTGCATTATTTTTTCTTGTTCCTTTCCTTAATAAACCTGGTGCAGTGATCCTTTATTTTCTTATTCTGCTTAAGTTTCATGTATTTTAGATCAACAGGAATATCATTAGGGCTATATTTCAAGGTTATCTTACCTCTCTTTATACAATACCCTCACCTTTTGTTCCTGCTTATAGTCCTCTCTCTCTGCCTGAGTGTGAGTGAACACCGCTCTGTCAGTTTTGTTCTTCTATAGGTTGCTTTGTCTTTGTAAAACAATTTAGGTTCCTTTACTTACAGATGTCTTTGGTCAACAGACTTCTCTAACTTGAGTTTTCTGTTTTACACTGCAGAGTTCCTCCCATATTTAAATTTTAATCATGTCATGTGCATAAACATTCTCCTGTTTGTATACATTTTAAATATTGTTTAAGAGAGCTTCTCTAACAACTTTACAATCTTATGATTTTTAGCTAGTATGAAAACGTGACAGCATGGAGTATAAAATGCAGTAGAGATCACCAGTTTTATAAACTAATGTGGTTTTAATGACCATATGCAAACTAGTCATGTAGCATGACAGAACAACCTAAAATGCATTTAGCCATGATCTCTCCTAGCATGTCTGCCTGTTTGTCTTAGCAACTCTCTCTTCTTCTGGTCTTCCTTCACCAGAATGATTGTCCAGGGTTCTTGTGTGTTCTACCAGGTCTCAATTTACTTTGTATGGCTTCACCCAGAACCACTGCTCCAGGAACAAAATCCGCCTCAGCGAAGTACCAATGACACTGAGCCACCTGACTTCATCCCTCAATTTATACATCACTAATTGATTATATTAATAAAAAAAAAACACTAAGAGACACTTTTGTAACTAATTTAGAAAGCTTCCTGCATTTGTAATTTATTTAATGTAGGTAATGTCTTTACAAGCATGGTGTAGGCATTATCCCGAAGGAACAGTATGCTAAGAGTGTTTTGGAGGTGAAAAGAGTGTCAGATAGCGTGATGTTTATGAAGCTGGAAATTGATTGAATGTTGTTAGTGCATATGCTCCACAAGTTGGGTATGTGATGGATGAGAAAGAAAAATTTTAGAGTGAGTTGGATGAAGTGGTGATGACTGTACCCAAGGGTGAGAGACTGGTGATTGGAGCAGATTTCAATGGGCATGTTGGTGAAGGGAACAGAGGGGATGAGGAAGTGATGGGTAGGTATGGTGTTAAACAAAGGAATGCAGAAGGTCAGATGATAGTGGATTTTGCGAAAAGGATGGACATGGCTGTGATTAATACGTATTTTAACAAGAGGGAGGAGCATTGGGTGACATACAAGAGTGGAGGAAGATGCACACAGGTGGATTATATCTTATGTAGAAGGGCCAGTCTGAAGGAGATTGGAGACTGTAAAGTGGTGGCAGGAGAAAGTGTAGTTAGGCAGCATAGGATGGTGGTTTGTAGGATGACATTGGTGATCAAGAAGAGGAGGATGAGTGTGAGGGCAGCACCAAGGATCAAATGGTGGAAATTGAAAAAGGGTAATTGTGAGGTGGAGTTCAGGGATGAGATGAGACAGGCACTGGGTGGCAGTGAAGAGTTACCAAATAGCTGGGTAACTACAGCAGAGCTAGTAAGACAGATGGCTAGAAAGGTGCTTGGTGTGACATCTGGAAAGAGGAAGGAGGACAAGGAGACCTGGTGGTGGAATGAGGAAGTACAGGAGAGTATACAGAGAAAGACGTTGGCGAAGAAGTGGGATTGTCAAAGAGATGAAGAAAGTAGACAGGAGTATAAGGAGATGAGGTACATGGCAAAGAGAGAGGTGGTGAAGGCTAAGTATAAGGCATATGAAGAGTTGTATGAAATGTTGGACACTAAGGAGGGAGAAAAGGACCTGTACCGATTGGCTAGACAGAGGGACTGAGCTAGTAAAGATGTGCAGCAGGTAAGGGTGATAAAGGATAATGAGGGAAACGTACTCACAAGCGAGGAGAGTGTATTGAGCAGATGGAAAGAGTACTTTGAGGGGCTGATGAATGAAGAGAATGAGAGGGTGAGAAGGTTGGATGATGTGCGGATAGTGAATCATGAAGTGCAGTGGATTAGCAAGGAGGAAGTAAGGATAGCTATGAAGAGGATGAAGAACGGAAAGGCTATTGGTCCAGATGACATACCTGTGGAAGCATAGAGGTGTTTAGGTGAAATGGCTGTGGAGTTTTTAACTAGATTGTTTAATGAAATCTTGGAAAGTGAGAGGATGCCTGAGGAATGGAGAAAAATTGTTTTGGTACCAATTTTTAAGAATAAGGGTGATGTGCAGAGCTGTAGTAACTACAGAGGGATTAAATTGATCAGTCACAGCATGAAGTTATGGGAAAGAGTAGTGGAAGCTAGGTTAAGAAGGGAGGTGATGATTAGTGATCAGCAGTATGGTTTCATGCCGGGAAAGAGCACTACAGCTACAATGTTTGCTCTGAGAGTGTTGATGGAGAAGTACAGAGAAGGTCAGAAGGAGTTGCATTGTGTCTTTGTGGATTTAGAGAAAGCATATGACAGGGTGCCTAGAGAGGAGTTCTGGTATTGTATGAGGAAGTCGGGAGTGTCAGAGAAGTATGTAAGAGTGGTACAGGATATGTACGAGGGTACTGTGACAGCGGTGAGGTCTGCGGTGGGAATGATGGATGCGTTTAAGGTGGATGTGGGATTACATCAAGGATCAGCTCTGAGCTCTTTCTTATTTGCAACGGTGATGGACAGGTTGACAGATGAAATCAGACAGGAGTCCCCATGGACTATTATGTTTGCAGATGACATTGTGATCTGTAGTGAGAGTAGGGAACAGGTGGAGGAGACCCTGGAGAGGTGGAGATATGCTCTAGAGAGAAGAGTAATGAAGGTCAGCAGGACTAAGACAGAATATATATGTGTGTGAATGAGAGGGAGGATAGAGGAATGGTGAGGATGCAGGGAGTAGAGGTGGCGAAGGTGGATGAGTTTAAATACTTGGGATCAACAGTTCAGAGTAATGGTGAGTGTGGAAGAGAGGTAAAGAAGAGAGTACAGGCATGATGGAGTGGGTGGAGAAGAGTGTCAGGAGTGATTTGTGACAGACGAGTACTGGTAAGAGTGAAAGGGAAGGTCTACAAGAGGGTAGTGAGACCAGCTATGTTATATGGGTTGGAGAAAGTGGCATTGACAAAAAGACAGGAGTCAGAGCTTGACGTGGCAGAGTAGAAGATGTTAAGATTTGCACTGGGTGTGACGAGGATGGACAGGATTAGGAATAAGTATATTAGAGGGTCAGCCCAGGTTGGAAGGTTTGGAGACAAAGTCAGAGATGCAAGATTATGTTGGTTTGGACATGTGCTGAGGAGGGATGCTGAGTATATTGGGAAAAAGATGCTAAGGATGAAGCTACCAGATAACAGGAAAAGAGGAAGGCCTAAGATAAGGTTTATGGATGTGGTGAGAGAGGACATGCAGGTGGTTGGTGTGACAGAGCAAGATGCAGAGGACAGGAAGAAATGGAAACAGTTGATCTGCTGTGGTGACCCCTAACGGGAACAGCAAGAAGAAGGAGAAGGAGATTGTCTTTACAAGCATCTACCACAACAGTTTTATATAAATAGTTATAGCAGCATTGCTTAGATTCTTTTATTTCAGTTTATTTTAAGATACCACGCAGTGACATCTGTTACATTATGTGATTCCATACAGAAACACTCAAGTGCGCACACACACACACACACACACACACACACACACACACACACACACACACACAAACACACACACACACACACACACACACACACAAATATATATATATATATATATATATATATTTATAGATACAGGAATATATATATATATATATATATATATATATATATATATATATATATATGGATCTACTTCAAAAGCACAAAAACATCGACAGAAAAAAATCAGTCCAAAAGGACAGAAAAAACAAACGTCAAGAAAAAAGTGCTCTGCAGTAAATACTTAACTACCAAATACATTGGCTGTCTGCTACAGTAAAAATGGCTGGATCCTTTTCAAGTCCTCTACAGCTGTTGGTGAGAGGAGGATAAAGTTTATGATTATGCAAATGTTATGCTATTTTTATGTTCTAGTTTACATGTTGTAGTATTTGATTTCAGCATCTGGAGGGTGAATATTGTGATGGTGTGTTATCTTCTACAATAATCTAGTTATGAACATGAGCACTCTAAGTTAAAACAGTATCGAACAATATACATGGTATTCAGCAGTTACTAAAGTTCAGTTACACATTCTCTGCTGAACTCACTCACAACACCGGGACCAGCATGCAGTTACTCAGAACTTGTGTGTACTCAAACTCAGTGTGTGTTGTGTGTGTTGTTTAAATCACTTTTCTCTGATCACAATGTTGGTGTCAGCTGCATGACATTTTGCAATATGTAACAATATATCTGCAGCTCAGATCATCCATTTTGGGTAGCCCTGAAATAGACTTTGTTACCTATTGTGGTTAGTGTTTCAGAAGTTGCCAGAAAATTACAATTTTAAAGTCAGGATCATATTTTTAAGGCAGACATTAGAACTACTTTCCCCTGGTTTTTAGTTTTGTGACATATGACCAAATATAAAATATATTTCCATTTCTTGACTGTCTGAAAGAAGACTGCATCACACTGAATTGATAGACACAGTTCTCCAAAAAATTTACTTTAACAAACATATGTAGATATATAATAAAAATATGTAGCTTTTATTAGTTGAATGTGATGATAATATAAAGTACAGTCTCACACACAAGGCAAATGGAATCAAACCCTGTCCCACAATAACATATTGATGTAATCCTCTGTGCTAATAAAATCTCAAATCTATTGAGGATCAAAGCAAATTTTAATATTAAATGAGGTTCTTCATCAAATATTAGGAACCGAAGAAATAAAACTAAACAATAAAATGTCAAAGAATCAGTAAATGAATTTGAAGACTGCCTATAAATTAAAGACATCTGATGAGTGGGGGGAAAATATAGTAGCATTTTGTTAAGGTATGAACACCAACCAGACATCATTTGTTTTCATTCTTGTGCAGGATTCAGTAAGTTATTTTTACTTGATTTTATTTTATTTGCTGATTTGCTTAGTTCTACATGACAGAACACATTTTCAGAAGGAATCTGAGGAGAAATCTTCAATTAAAATGAGGATATATATATATATATATATATATATATATATATATATATATATGTGTATATATATATGTATATATATATATATATATATATACACACACACACACACACACTATATATATATATATATATATATATATATATATATATATATATATATAGAGAGAGAGAGAGAGAGATACATCAATATATATAGATATAGATAGATCACTCGATAGCTCACTAGATAGATAGCTCACTAGATAGATCGCTCAATAGATAGATGGATATCATTTAATATCACATATAACAGTGGTACTTGTAAAAAATGCATATTAGACATAGGGAAATTTGTCATTAAATAGAGAAAGACTATATGCACACACTATCCATAGTGTTATACTGCAGCTTAGAATAATATGTGCTGACAACAAGAGCTGTTTAAACCTTGAGACATGAAAAGAAAATGATATATTTGCATAGGAAAAATGGAACACGTTTAATTCAAATACAAATACTGATTTAAATGCTATTACAAAATAGTTTTCACAGCTTAAATTCTCATTTATAGAACTTGATTACATCGATTAGATACTCTTTCGACTCATTTATCAGTTTGACCATTGGCATAGCTGAGACTGTCAAAAAAAAGCTGGAAATAAACTGTAAGAGAAGGAGATGGGCAGATGACAAAATATAAAAAGAAAACTTACCTGGCTGTGTAAATTGATCATTAGATTGTCAAGGCAATGAGAGGGGAATCAATTTGTCAAGGCTATGTTAGAAGTAAGGAATGTTCACAACAATTGTATGATGTAAAAGATATGTTTTATGTGTTGCCATCTGTATAAGTGTAAAGGAGAAATCACTGCATATTAATGTATATTTCTTTATTTTTGCAAATAATTTAACAAAATTAGTTAAAACTGGTAAATGTCTGTGGAAGGTTAAGTTATATGGTTTAACAGCAGCACTTTTTAATTGTAAAGTGTCAACCTCCAATGCATGTCTTTAAAACTCACCTCACGATTCTTGCACTAGACCCCCGCACACTCCAGGCACTGCTGAATGGCCTTATTTACTCGACTCCCTTTCGTAAGATCAGGCTCTGCATACTGTAATTTTATCTGGCCTTGCATATTATTGATTTTGTCAGTCCATTCTTGATTTTATTGCCTCTGCTAGAACATAATGTGAATTCATATGGATGATGGCAGTAAAATATATTTATTTTTCATACACTTAATTGAACTACCTTATATACTTGGTCAGCACTGAATTATGAAATAAAAAATTCTTGGTTTGAGTCTCACCAGCAGCATTAACTCATTGCACTGACTTAAAAACGCCAATTAATTTGTACTACAATCCTTCTCAACTACAGAACCAGAGAGAAAGCAAGAAAGTTAAACCCATAATCTGCTGCATCAGCATGGGCCCTCCTAAATGGAAAACTTCTGAAGTGAACCACAGAGATATATTGCTGTACAATGCAGCTTTCAAATAAATTTGCAAAAAAAAAAAATACCAAGCAACTTGAAACAATCCTTTTTGTCAGTTCTTACACTGTGGTAAAATATTGTTTGTTGAAATGTATGCTTGTTCACGCCTCTCTATAAAGTAGATCATCCTGGTTCATCTTTTGATATTTGTCAGTTTGATTCAGCTTCATCATTCCACCAAACAAGGATTGAATCTTTGGTGATCTGGTATCTCATTCTGCAACAAAAATCAAATGACAGTATTGATTTTTTTGCAAAACATTAAATGCTGAACACTACATCTGTCTCTGGAACAAAACATGAATTACATTTTGGCAAGAGTGACAAAACCAAAAATAAGTTTGCAGATTGTTTTCTTCATAACTTACATCTTCATTTTGTATAATTATTATTTGATTTTTTTTGCCATGAAAATAGTTACCTAACACATTCTTATATGATGTGTGGGCTAAGTGTAGTTGAAGACTGGATTCTTAGTAGCTAGATGGACTTTAGAAAGATGATTATTAAATAAAGCTTATAGAATAAAGCTCAGTATTTTGTTTGCCAGCTAGTTAAACGTCATCTGTGTCTGTTTCCTTATAAACATAAATACAGCAAGCATAGGTTTTCAGCCCTGCAGGATAAGCAACAATTTAAATCACTGTAACACTGATAAAATCTTTTTAACTCAAGCAACATAGGTTTTAACAATAAAAAATGTCCTATAACCAAAAACTGAAAATGCTGAAAATGACAAACAGGTAAAATGTATGGTCACTGCAGCATGTCAACAGCACAAACCAGCCAAGGCTTGATAAAAACTATTTACTAAAGTGCTTTTCATTTGCTAAAATAAGCAAACTTCAGAAGCCATTTTTAACTTTTAAAAACATATGATGTTTGCAGATGATATTGTGATCTGTAGTGAGAGTAGGGAACAGGTGGAGAAGACCCTGGAGAGATGGAGATACGCTCTAGAAAGAAGAGGAATGAAGGTCAGCAGGGCTATGACAGAATATATGTGTGTGAATGAGAGGGAGGATAGAGGAATGGTGAGGATGCAAGGAGTAGAGGTGGCGAAGGTGGATGAGTTTAAATACTTGGGGTCAATAGTTCAGTGTAACGGTGACTGTGGAAGAGAGGTGAAGAAGAGAGTACAGGCAGGATAGAGTAGGTAGAAAAGAGTGTCAGGAGTGATTTGTGACAGACGAGTACCTGTAAGAGTGAAAGGGAAGGTCTACAAGAGGGTAGTGAGACCAGCTATGTTATATGGGTTGGAGACAGTGGCATTGACAAAAAGGCAGGAGTTTGAGCTGGATGTGGCAGAATTAAAGATGTTAAGATTTGCACTGGGTGTGACGAGGGTGGACAGGATTAGGAATAAGTATATTAGAAGGTCAGCCCAGGTTGGGAGGTTTGGAGATAAATCCAGAGAGGCATGATTACGTTGGTTTGGATATGTGCTGAGGAGGATTCTGAGTATATTGGGAAAAAGATGCTAAGGATGAAGCTACCAGGTAACAGGAAAAGAGGAAGGCCTAAGATAAGGTTTATGGATGTGGTGAGAGAGGACATGCAGGTGGTTGGTGTGACAGAGCAAGATGCAGAGGACAGGAAAAAATGGAAACAGGTGATCTGCTGTGGCGACCCCTAACGGGAACAGCCGAAAGAAGATGATGATGATGATGATGATGATGATAAATAGTCCCAGCTGTTACTGATGAGCCAATCACAGCTCACGCATTGCTTAACCACTTTCTTAAAGGCAACTAACCTACATACAATAATATCACTAATAAAATAATACAATTTAAACAACTGTCAGCAAAGTATGAAAATACTAACAGATCATATTTTCAGCAAAATAACAGCAATAAAAATAATAAACAAAATAAACATAATCTAATAAGCTTAATATACTCTATACTTATTACTTGCTATTTTTTAAAGCACGCTATTTTTTAAACCATGCTATTTTTTAAAACCAGGCGACTACCTGATGAAAGACATGGCATCATCGCCTTAGACTCTTTAATTTAAGGATACTTAAGTATACTACTTAAGGATATACTTATATAAAAAATGTCCTACAACACCTTTTCTCTAAGTGCACCCATGAGTTCACGCATGCATGTACAAGTGCACACATACACACACACACACACACACACACCCACACACACACACACACACACACACACACACACACACACACACACACACATGTGGACAAACACGCACACGCACACACATGCGCACACACGCAGACATGCACACACATGCACACACACATGGACACACATGCACACTCCACACGCATGAACATGCATGCACACACACACACACACACACACACACACACACACACACACACACACACACACACACACACATGCACACACACACACACATGCACACACACACACACACACACACACACACACACACACACACACACACACAGACACACACACACACACACACACACACACACACACACACACACACACACTAATAACTTTATAGCTTCTGACATTATCCTCTACATATGAAAATTGAGTTAATACGATGCTTTATATTGTACCAACACAGATTTTACAATTAAGTCAGGATGAAATTTTGCACCATTTGAACCTTTCTTCTTATTCTGTTTTATTTATTTATTGACATTTGTTGACTGAAAAAGTCCAGTAGGCCTAACGATCCATTTTCAGTGGAGGCCCGGGGAGAAAACTCCATACAGTCACAGAAATTTTTACATCACATCAGCTTAAGTTTGATAGTTAAGAAAGTTTTTACATAATACAAATTGAAGTAGATATACAAATACAAATACATTATATAGAGGTATACAATACAAGAAAATACACCCAGTGTGTTAGATTTTTAGTAATTCTATTTGTATATTCTCATAAGTAAGAAAACTGCTTAATCAATCCTGTTTATTCAGTCACAGAAATAAAGAATGCAGGAGAGACTGGATATGAGGACAGATAGTGTAAAATACAACTATAAAAAGTATTTATAGTATATAGTGGCCAAAACATTTAAGGTGGTTTAATCATGTGACTACAAGAACAAAAAAGGTTATTGAGATAGTATTCTTTTAGTGCAAATTTAAATGTGTTTAAAGAGTCTAGTTGGGTAATAGAGAGAGGGAGCACATTCCAAAGTTTGGCACTGGCACGGGAACAGAGACATTGTTCAGCTCGTTTGTTGGGTTTAGTTATGGTTAAGAGTTGTTTGTTAGAGGACCTAAGATGCCGAGTAGGGGTGTGTGTTTGTATTACAGTTTGAAGGGATGGGCAGTAGTTTGGATTATTTAGTAGTTTGTGCGTGAGAGTAAGTTGGGAGTAATGTAGGTAATGAGGGAACTCCAGCCAGTTTATAGATTTAATGGTCAGGAGAGATGTGTGTAGGTTAGTGAAAATGGGGCAACCATAGAGGAGGGAGGGTAGAAGTAGACTATTAGCTAGTTTCAACTTGGTAGACTTGTCCAAATAGAGTTTATACCTATAAAGCTTGCCAAGCTTAAAATGGGTCTTTTTGATTGAGTTGAGTATATGATTCTCAAAGGATAGTTTGTCGTCAATTGTGATGCCAAGTAATTTAGCTGTTTCTACAATTTCAGTTTCTGTATTGTTTTGAGAGAATATTTTAAAGTCTAAAGTTACAGGTTTGGTTGTGAAGAGTAAAAGTTTTGATTATTTTGGGATGAAGTAGCAGTTGAAATTCATTAAGCCAGGAATCGTTGGAAGTAAATGCATTTTGTGTTAAGTTTAGGAGATCTGAGATGTTGTTAGAGGACATAATTATTGTCAAATTGTCTGCATATTGAATGAGTGTACTTTGCAGGGTTGCTATATGGAGATTATTAATAAATATGTTAAAATGCAAGGGTCCAAGAATAGATCCTTGGGGAATGCCTGTGTTGTTGAGTAGGTAATCGTATTTCTTGCTTTGCCATCTAACAGATTGTTTTCTGTTGTGTGGATAGTTATGGAACTGGGTTAGAGTGTGTGGGGAGCAGTTTATACTCTCAAGTTGTAAGAGTAATTTTGAGTGGGAAACTGTATCAAAAGCTTTTGATAGGTGTAATAGGATAACTGATGTTAGTAGGCCTGCATCAACAGCTTCATATACAGTGTTGGTAAATGACAGTAAGGCAGTTGTGCTGTGTGCTGGCCGAAAACCATGTTGGGTGGGTGCACATAGGTTATTGTCTGTGAGATGTTTTAGCAGTTGAGAATGAATACACTTTTCTAGGATTTTAGATATAGGTAAAAGTATGGAGATGGGCTGGTAGTTGGATAGATCAGTGGTGTTACCACCTTTGTGAAGAGGAGTAATAACTGAGTTTTTCCACAGTTGTGGGACATTTGATTCAGAGATCGATCAGTTAATGAGAATGCTAATTGGAAGAGCTATGGAATCTGCTGTGAATTGTTGGTATTCAGCTGGGAGGTCATCGAAAGAGGGGGAGCATGGTTTTAGTTTTGAGAACAGTGTACAAACTAGGGAGGTAGGTACTGGTTGTAATATAAATAGAGGAGTGGATGGGGTTTTGTTGGGCTTGCAATGTGGGGGGAGTGGTTAGAGGGTGTATTGTTGTTTATGTTGCCAGTTATACTTTTGTTAGTTTGTAGAGAGAAATCATTAACAAGGTTTTGGATAGTTTCAATAAAATAAAAGTTGAAGGTTTGGGCA
>NC_056746.1:1355867811-1355922811 GCF_019279795.1 Protopterus annectens | reverse complement strand
ATCTATCTATATGGGTTCCATTCAGAATTTTGAAAGGTCAAAACTTCGAATTTCATAGGATCGAAGATAATATGTTCAAAGTTTCAAAACTTTGAAATCCTGAACGGAGATCGGCATACAGTGCAGATCGGGAGATTTCCCTTGTCCTCGCTGTAGTGCGATCTAGGAGTTGGTATATTTAAGTTGCGGGGGATGTGGGGGGTGCAAGAGGGTTTGCCCCCTGCGTGTTGGGTGGTATTTGGGGGGGGGGTTCACAATTTTGAGATTCCAAGATCTCGAGATTCTGCACTCGATATTCGGAAACTCGAGATTTGGGGATTTCAAAATTTCGTAGTGAGCCTATATATATATATATATATATATATATATATATATATATATATATATATATATTTATATGGGTCCACTTCTTTAACTTGAAATGCTGAAATCTTGAATTTCAGTATTTCGAGTCCAGAATATCAAACCCTCAAAATAACGAAACGCCACAATCACAAACACTCACAGCGTCAAACCTAACAAAACACACAGACATACACAACCCTCCCCCCAAAACAACACAAACACTATAAAAACAAAACCGATAACATCACCATAGGTTTCTGGGGGCAAGCCACCCTGCACTCCCACGTCACCTACATATCTATATATATATATATATATATATATATATATATGTATATATATATATATATATATATATATATATATATATATATATATATATATATATATATATGTATATACCAACTACGAAGTCGCATTAATCCAAATAAAAAGGAACACACACCTTCTCTGACTAACCCTATGCTCCCACTGCAGGCAGTCATATGCAAACTCACTAATAGCAAACACAACAGTACACATGTACAAAAATCACCACATTCGCACTCACACACACACTCTCAACCAGCTACCCCAACCTACTTGTACAACTCCCCACAAAAATTAAATATTAACACATTAACACTAAAACCGTTACAATTTAAAGACCCACCTGAATCTCCATAAAGACATGAACATTGCCTGCCACACCACATGACCCTTAAACTGACACAACACACTAAATAAAGCACCAATATAAATCCACCACAGATTTGATAAACCAACAATCGAAATAGTGTAGTTTTGAAAAACTGCACTTTCGACATTCTGGAGTCGAAATACTAAAATTTGAGATTTCAGTATTTCGAGTTAAAGAAATGGACCCATATATATATATATATATATATATATATATATATATATATATATATATATATATATAGTTCCACTTCAGAATCCTGAATTACTGAAAACTTGAACTTCATATGGTTGAGACCATATAATCGAGTTTTCAGAAGCTCGAAATCCCAAAGTGAAATTAAAAAAAAAAAAAAAAAAAAGTAATACACATTGTTTTTGCAGAGGGGCAAGCCCTCCCTGCACCCCCACACCCCCCTACTTAAATATACTAACTCTGAGATCGCACTACAGTGAGGTAAAGGGGAATCTCCCATTCTGCACTGTATGCAGAAGTGCAGAATAGGAGATTTCCCATTTCTTCGCTATAGTGCGATAATGGAGATGTTATTTTTAAGTAGGGAGGGTGCAGGGGGACTTGCCCCCCTGCAAAAAATTATTTTCAACTAAAATAATTTTTTTTCTTTAACACTTCACAATTTCAAGTTTCTTAAAACTCAATGATATGGTCTTGACCATATGAAGTTCGAGTTTTCAGTAATTCGAGATTCTGAAGTGGAACCATATATATATATATATATATATATATATATATATATATATATATATAGATATGCTTGCAGTTCATTTGTTTGACAGTTTTAAGGTCAGTGTCAGAATGCTGACTGTTCGTTTTACAGACAGTTTACTTTTTTGATATTCTGTTTTGTTGAAACTGTTAAGTGGGTTGGCATTAGGGCTGGAAGTATATTTAAGTGTTAGGTAAGGGGGATAGCTTTAGTGTTGTGCAACTGTGCTGGTGCACGAGCTTGTGCAAGAGCCTATCTTATATAGTGGTAGTGTGACGGAAAAGGTTTTTCTATGGTGACGTGCAGGGTTAGGGTTAGGGGTGGGGTTAGAATTAGGATCAGTATAGAGTGATAAGGTTGTACGGGAGGGGCCAGTCATCATGTGGTTCAAAACTGCTAAGATCATATGCTAGAATCTTGTTTATTATTGTTGAGTTATTGTGTGATTTATGGTGGGGGTAGTGATAAGCTCTGCAAATCCATACGCATTTATTAAGTGTTGAGATTTGTTCATGGACATTTAGTTGCAGTCTGTGTTAAAGTCTCCTAATATAATTGCTTTGTGAGGGATGTTACTAACATAGGAAAGAATACAATATCTAAAGCTGAAGGGATATTATTAACTGGGGGTGGGCAGAGGAATGAGGCAGATGCCTTTTGGCTGGAAAGTCTGAGAAAGGAGACAATTACTGAACTGGTGAATAGTTTTGCTGGTAGAGGCTAAGCTGAAGTGTGCTAGGATAAAAATGGCAACCCCCATGTCCATTTTTTTTACTTTCCTGTCATTACATTGTATATAGCCTTGAGGAAGCATTTCCTCATCTCTGTTTTCTGGTTTTAGAAAAGTTTCATTTATGTGCAGAATGTCTGAGGAATGGTAAGAAATCCATGCATGCAGGTATGTAAGTTTATTACACATACTTCTTAGACCAATAATGAAATGTTTTAGAGGACCTTTACTGTGGGAGCAGGTTAAGTTATTTATTGGACCAGGATTACGATGAATATTCTCATACAGAAGTATGGTAAAAGGCAGGATGTGGATGGACGAAAGGGTGTGTCTTTGGCTTCTGGCACTGCGAGTAGCCTGGGTTGTGTTTGAAGCAGTTTCAGGAAAGAAACCCTGAAAAGGTGAATATCAGTGTAGTTGTAGAAGGTTTTGGGAGCTTGTTACTAGGTAGTAGTTAGTGGCATCTGTAAATGTAAAAGGTAGGTATGAGCAGGATGGCATGAAAGAAAAATGGGATGTGAGAGACTGTCGCATATCGTCTACTCCGAGGAGATCTCTGCGTAACATACAAGGCCATGTCACACCCTGAGCTGTGGACATGCTCCACTTAAAGAAACCCCAATCCCTCAGAGCCACATGCTCCAGGGATCTAAACCTTGTCATCACAATGAACAAAACATGCTAGAGGAATAGGTTCCTGACCCAGAGACTCCCCAGACTCTGGACTAGACTGCCCATACATGTCAAGCAGAGCGCCTCCTTGGCCCTCTTCAAAAGGAGCCTTGATGATTGGATGGGAGATAGGAAATTCACCAAGGGGATCACGTCAGTTGCCCTGCTACACAGGGGTCCAGGAAGTAAAT
Source organism: Protopterus annectens (assembly GCF_019279795.1). Classification (NCBI taxonomy): domain Eukaryota; kingdom Metazoa; phylum Chordata; order Ceratodontiformes; family Protopteridae; genus Protopterus; species Protopterus annectens. The sequence goes on along the minus strand of NC_056746.1, from coordinate 1,355,919,467 downwards.
AGTGTGGGAAGAAATAGCCAGGGAATTGTTATGGCTAGGCTTGTATAGGCCCTAGGGCCGATAGCCTAGTACCAATTTATGAACCTATGAACCTATAAGTAGTGTGGTGACAATTAGATTAATGGGTATAGTGCAGTATGGAATAGTTACTCTTTGAGAATATAGATGATTATTCTAAGTTACTGAAAAAAGATTGATGGAACAAGTATAAGAGTTTGTGTCTGTGTGTCACAATAGTCAGATGTTATAGTACATTAACAGTATGTGGTTGTGTGTCGCAAGGGTCAGATGTTATAGTATATTAACAGTTTATGTCTGTGTGTTTCAGTGGTCAGATGTTATAATATATTAACAGTTTGATTCCATGTGTTACAATGGTTGGATGTTATAGTTCAGTAACAGTGTGAGTTTGTGTGTCACAATGGTCAGATGATATAGTATATTAACAGTATGTGTTTGTGTGTCGAAATAGTTGGATATTATAATAGATTAACAGTATGTGTATGTGTGCCACAGTGGTCAGATGATATAGTATATATATAGTATATTAACAGTATGTGTTTGTGTGTTTCAATTGTCAGATGTTATAATATATTAACAGTTTATGTCTGTGTGTTTCAGTGGTCAGATGTTATAATATATTAACAGTTTGAGTCCATGTGTTACAATGGTTGGATGTTATAGTACAGTAACAGTCTGAGTTTGTGTGTCACAATGGTCAGATGATATAGTATATTAACAGTATGTGTTTGTGTGTTGCAATGGTGGATATTATAATAGATTAACAGTATGTGTATGTGTGCCACAGTGGTCAGATGATATAGTATAGTAACAGTATGTGTTTGTGTGTTGCAATGGTGGATATTATAATAGATTAACAGTATGTTATATATCTGATATAGTATATCATCTGACCACAGTGGTCAGATGATATAGTATATTAACAGTATGTGTTTGTGTGTTGCAATGGTGGATATTATAATAGATTAACAGTATGTGTATGTGTGCCACAGTGGTCAGATGATATAGTATATCATCTGACCACTGTGGCAGATGATATAGTATATTAACAGTATGTGTTTGTGTGTTGCAATGGTGGATATTATAGTATGTTATATATCTGATATAGTATATCATCTGACCACTGTGGCAGATGATATAGTATATTAACAGTATGTGTTTGTGTGTTGAAATGGTGGATATTATAGTATGTTATATATCTGATATAGTATATCATCTGACCACTGTGGCAGATGATATAGTATATTAACAGTATGTGTTTGTGTGTTGCAATGGTGGATATTATAGTATGTTATATATCTGATATAGTATATCATCTGACCACTGTGGCAGATGATATAGTATATTAACAGTATGTGTTTGTGTGTTGCAATGGTGGATATTATAGTATGTTATATATCTGATATAGTATATCATCTGACCACTGTGGCAGATGATATAGTATATTAACAGTATGTGTTTGTGTGTTGCAATGGTGGATATTATAGTATGTTATATATCTGATATAGTATATCATCTGACCACTGTGGCAGATGATATAGTATATTAACAGTATGTGTTTGTGTGTTGCAATGGTGGATATTATAGTATGTTATATATCTTTATGTGTGTTTGTGTGTTGCAATGGTGGATATTATGGTATGTTATATATCTGATATAGTATATCATCTGACCACTGTGGCAGATGATATAGTATATTAACAGTATGTGTTTGTGTGTTGCAATGGTGGATATTATAGTATGTTATATATCTGATATAGTATATCATCTGACCACTGTGGCAGATGATATAGTATATTAACAGTATGTGTTTGTGTGTTGCAATGGTGGATATTATAGTATGTTATATATCTGATATAGTATATCATCTGACCACTGTGGCAGATGATATAGTATATTAACAGTATGTGTTTGTGTGTTGCAATGGTGGATATTATAGTATGTTATATATCTGATATAGTATATCATCTGACCACTGTGGCAGATGATATAGTATATTAACAGTATGTGTTTGTGTGTTGCAATGGTGGATATTATAGTATGTTATATATCTGATATAGTATATCATCTGACCACTGTGGCAGATGATATAGTATATTAACAGTATGTGTTTGTGTGTTGCAATGGTGGATATTATGGTATGTTATATATCTGATATAGTATATCATCTGACCACTGTGGCAGATGATATAGTATATTAACAGTATGTGTTTGTGTGTTGCAATGGTGGATATTATGGTATGTTATATATCTGATATAGTATATCATCTGACCACTGTGGCAGATGATATAGTATATTAACAGTATGTGTTTGTGTGTTGCAATGGTGGATATTATAGTATGTTATATATCTGATATAGTATATCATCTGACCACTGTGGCAGATGATATAGTATATTAACAGTATGTGTTTGTGTGTTGCAATGGTGGATATTATAGTATGTTATATATCTGATATAGTATATCATCTGACCACTGTGGCAGATGATATAGTATATTAACAGTATGTGTTTGTGTGTTGCAATGGTGGATATTATAGTATGTTATATATCTGATATAGTATATCATCTGACCACTGTGGCAGATGATATAGTATATTAACAGTATGTGTTTGTGTGTTGCAATGGTGGATATTATAGTATGTTATATATCTGATATAGTATATCATCTGACCACTGTGGCAGATGATATAGTATATTAACAGTATGTGTTTGTGTGTTGCAATGGTGGATATTATAGTATGTTATATATCTGATATAGTATATCATCTGACCACTGTGGCAGATGATATAGTATATTAACAGTATGTGTTTGTGTGTCGAAATAGTTGGATATTATAGTATGTTATATATCTGATATAGTATATCATCTGACCACTGTGGCAGATGATATAGTATATTAACAGTATGTGTTTGTGTGTTGCAATGGTGGATATTATAGTATGTTATATATCTGATATAGTATATCATCTGACCACTGTGGCAGATGATATAGTATATTAACAGTATGTGTTTGTGTGTTGCAATGGTGGATATTATAGTATGTTATATATCTGATATAGTATATCATCTGACCACTGTGGCAGATGATATAGTATATTAACAGTATGTGTTTGTGTGTTGCAATGGTGGATATTATAGTATGTTATATATCTGATATAGTATATCATCTGACCACTGTGGCAGATGATATAGTATATTAACAGTATGTGTTTGTGTGTTGCAATGGTGGATATTATAGTATGTTATATATCTGATATAGTATATCATCTGACCACTGTGGCAGATGATATAGTATATTAACAGTATGTGTTTGTGTGTTGCAATGGTGGATATTATAGTATGTTATATATCTGATATAGTATATCATCTGACCACTGTGGCAGATGATATAGTATATTAACAGTATGTGTTTGTGTGTTGCAATGGTGGATATTATAGTATGTTATATATCTGATATAGTATATCATCTGACCACTGTGGCAGATGATATAGTATATTAACAGTATGTGTTTGTGTGTTGCAATGGTGGATATTATAGTATGTTATATATCTGATATAGTATATCATCTGACCACTGTGGCAGATGATATAGTATATTATACAGTATGTGTTTGTGTGTTGCAATGGTGGATATTATGGTATGTTATATATCTGATATAGTATATCATCTGACCACTGTGGCAGATGATATAGTATATTAACAGTATGTGTTTGTGTGTTGCAATGGTGGATATTATAGTATGTAATATATCTGATATAGTATATCATCTGACCACTGTGGCAGATGATATAGTATATTAACAGTATGTGTTTGTGTGTTGCAATGGTGGATATTATGGTATGTTATATATCTGATATAGTATATCATCTGACCACTGTGGCAGATGATATAGTATATTAATATCTTTATGTGTTTGTGTGTTGCAATGGTGGATATTATAGTATGTTATATATCTGATATGTATATCATCTGACCACTGTGGCAGATGATATAGTATGTTATATATCTTTATGTGTGTTTGTGTGTTGCAATGGTGGATATTATAGTATGTTATATATCTGATATAGTATATGTGTGTTGCAATGGTGATATTAGTATATTAACAGTATGTGTTTGTGTGTTGCAATGGTGGATATTATGGTATGTTATATATCTTTATGTGTGTTTGTGTGTTGCAATGGTGGATATTATGGTATGTTATATATCTTTATGTGTAATTATAAGCATGTGCAGGGAATATTATGAGTGTGTTTTTGTGATGGGTGATTTTGTGAAGTTAAGGGGTAGGTACAAAGTGAAAAACTGGGGTGGGAATAGTTAGTTGTTGTGTCTTTCGGCTTTTTCATGTTAGGGGTCGCCACAGCGGAACTCCGGTCCGCTAATGATTGGCAGTTGAGTTTTACATGCCGAGTTGCCAGCCCTGATGCACAACCTTCAATGAAGGTACGCCCATTCATGCATGTCTCCACGCAGAAGACGCTCTAGCTGAGAGTCGAACCGGTCAGCATCTTACTGTGAGTCAACAACGCTACCGCAGCACCACCACAGCAGAATAAAATGTAACTCCGGGGGGTGGCTGAGGTACTAGGGATAGGATGAGACTGAAGACAAATACACATCCTGATTCTCTGCTAGAGTCAATCTATCTGGACAAGCACAGAATCTTTAATGCTCGAGTAAGTAGAACAAGTAACACTTGAGTTGTGTATTACAAAAAACACAAGTATCCTATAGTAAGTGTGGAGTAGTTTAGGCACACACATGCAGAAACACATACAGACTCTCTCACATGCGCAAACACACACACACTCACACACACACACACACACACACACACACACACACACACACACACACAATAATGTCTCAGGCAATTATAACCACTTTCTGGACTGAATACATCTGAAACGCCTCATTGTGATCAAGTTAATGAAAATAATTTGTAAAATGACAGACATTGTACTCCTAAGCTTCTAAACTGTCCCTGGTTTTGCAGAATTCTCCTGTTTTCACCTCTGTTTTTGCTTTGTTCCTCAATAATGTTAGTTTTTCTGGTACTTCATGGAGGAGATTACAGTCAGTCAGATGTTAAACTTTCAAATGGGTGCCTATTACATTATCGATGTTCTGAAACTTCAAACACCATAAGGTCGAACCCTTATCTTCAAAGTGTCAGAACTTCGATAACGCTAGCCCCCCTACACCCCCCACATCCCCCATTTTTTAAATATACCAACTCTGAGATTGCACTTTAGTGCGGTAAAGGGAAATCTTCCCTTGGAACAGTTAGGTAGGTTTTAGGTATTGTATTTTTTTTTTTTACATTCGAATTCTTGAAACTTCGAACATCTGAGTTTGATGTTCTCAGGTTCGAAGTTTCAGGGATTCGACAACGTAATAGGAACCCCTTTCAAACCACTTATTATTCAGGCAGTGCATGTTGATGGAGGGACTCTTGCTCATTTCCTTTTGGAGAAACTTAAGGTCATATTTAAACACTGTCCTTGAGTTCAGATCTTACTTACCATTATTGTTGACTTGGCTCAGGACTTTTGAGCAAAGAAGTTGAAAATTACGACCTCTGCCTCACACTCACTCACTCTCTCAGTCTTTCTGCCTTTCAGTCTCTCTCTGTCTCTCTAACACACGCACACACTCACACACACACACACACACACACACACACACACACACACACACACGCACACATACACATGCACACACACACACACACACACACACACACACACACACACACACACACACACACACACACACACACACACACACCACACACATACACACACACACACACACACACACACACACACACACACACACACACACACACACACACACACACACACACACACACATGGTGGGCCCAAGATAAGAGGAGGTTGGTATTTCTAGTGTATGATGTGTGTATCACAAGGTTTGATTAATATTAATTAAAGAAGCTAAAGGGGCAGAGAAGTCATTGTAGAGAAGATTTTAGTCTAACCACAAGTAAGTATGCATGTCTTTCACTTAATTGGAGGGAGTTTTCAATTATAAGTATGTCACAATGGTGTGTACAAATATCTGAAAGGTTTATGAACCTCCATTCTCTGTGATTTTATTTGACTTTGAGGATGAGAATTTTTTACTAGAATTTCTAACAAAACCACTTGCAGATTGCTCTGTGTATTTTAAGCAGGCAAGAACTTTGGATGTTATGCATATTACATGGTGAGTGAAGGAGTGAAGGACATATATGGGTCTAGGTGTATTCTCAAATACACATAATCATTGACAGTGAGCATTTTATTGTTCTACAGGCAATTGATAAGAGGAGAGTAGAATTTATGAAGTTTTCAGGAGCTGCAAAGAACATAGTGTTGGCTTATTTTGGATTTATAGGGAGTTTATTAGAAGTAAACCAGAGACAAAGCTGTTGAAGTTGAAGTGGGTTTTGAACATCTTATGAACTGCTACCACATTTTAGAAGGAGAAGGAGGTCATCAACATAAGGTAATTTTTAAACTATGAAAGATCACTAAGGTAGGGGATTTCTGAATAATGAGAATTGAATGGCTCACAAAGATTGACCCTTGAGGCTTACATGAATTAAAGGCAATGGTTGATGATGTGGAATTATTATAACTAGCTTTAATCTGTCTATTGGTCACATTGTTTCTGAATTAGAAAAAGGAATACTTGGATAAGACATCAAGGTCAAGTTTAGAGATGATTTGTTCAGGGTCATCATAGTCAAAGACATCATGCAGATCTATGAATGTGTACCAGTGAGTTCCCCTTTACCCATATTTTGTTATAGATGTTCACTGGCCACATTAAGAGCTGTTGCAGTACTACAAGGTGGGAAAAAAATATGGGCATTAGCAAGAATTCGATTAAAGTGGATACAGGTGAGGAACAGGTTATCTTTTATATCAGTGGTTCCCAAACTTTTTAAATTCTCAGCTCCCTTGCTGAATCCAGGTTTTTCCAAGGTGCCCCCCCCCCCCCACCGTGGCATGCATAAAGTGCATATTTCATGTATTTATTTATTTGACATTTGTTTAACGAGCCTGCCTGACTGGACTAGGAGACCTGGGGAGAAAAGCTCAAAAGTACAATAAAAAGACAATTACCAAAAAAAAGTGTACATTCTGCTTAACAGCATAACACTGATCTGCTATGGTTGAGAGGTAAGCAAACCTAATGGCAACCTTATTAACTTTAAGTTTATAATAGTAATATTTAAAATCTGTCCCTATTATTTGGCTCTATCCAGCATACCCTCTCAACTGTATAGATTTTTGCAGAATGTCCAGATTTTTACCTCATATTTTTGGTCTTTTTCTCATAAAATTGTAATTTTCTGGCAAATCACTGGCAGATCATTGAGGTTGAAGTCAAAAAATAATGACAGACAGTTAAGTTTCATACTTTGTACCCTTCAGAAAATTCATGCTAATGCAAAACCTGCATTTCTATCAATTTTCTAAGTTTGTGAGAGCAGTACTTAAAAGTGTCCCTATTTTGTGCCTTTGTACCCCACTATTTTTGGCTTTGTCCAGATTTTTTGATCTAAGAGGGTGAGAGGTATGTGTCCAATGGTATGGTCCAGACTTACACAGACCTCATTGCTGCTGCTGCCAGGGATCACTCTCACTCTTCACTCTCTCCCCCCATCACACACACACACACACACACACACACACACACACACACACACACACACACACACACACACACACACACAGCCACATCTTCATTCATTCCTGCATTCACTCACACACACACACACATGCACACACACACACACACACACACACACACACACACACACACACACACACACACACACACACACACACACACACACACACACACACACACACACACACACACACACACACACACACACAGTCACTTCCTCTTCATACCTGCATTCACTCACACACACACATACACACACACACACACACACACACACACACACACACACACACACACACACACACACACACAGCCACGTCTTCATTCATTCCTGCATTCACTCACACATCACTCTCATTCTCCCCATCTCTCTCACACACACAAACTCTTTTGTTTTCATGCACACATTCACTCATACATGCAGACAGACACACACACACTCATACAGGCATTCACTTATCTGCTGGCCCGGTTTCAAGTTCTCCACAGCCCACTGGTCCACGGCACGGTGGTTGGGGACCGCTGCTATACTTGATGCCAGTTCTGCTAAAAATCTACAGTGTAGGCCTAGAATTAGTTTGCAGTGAACTTATAAGCTTAGCTGCAAAATAAACCGTGAACTGTTCGTGGTTTATTTTGCAGCTAAGCTTATTAGTTCACGGCGCCCCCATGAGGAAACTTTGGGAACCCCTGTTTTATATCATAAGCTAGTAAGGTATGAGCAAGTGGGAACAGAATGTCAATTTTTCTGGACAGAGACTAACTTTAATTTGTAAACATATAGTTCTTCCATGATTCACTGAAACTTTTTTTATATTTCAATCACTTATAGACTTATTTGCTAAACAAATGCTAAAAAGTTACTTCACAAAAATAATCTTTGCCCAGATGTGTTAAAGCATTAACTTCTTTGACAGGGTAACCCAGTTGTATCACAAACTGCTCATTTTTATTTCTTATCCCAACAACAAGTTGTTTTCTTTCCCTGAAGTTAAACAAGAGCTTTTCCACTGATGTTTTCTGTTTGCCTACATCTAAAACTGCATAGGGCCTGTGTGCATCCATAGCTCCATAGGGCCTGTGTGCATCCATAGCTCCATAGGGCCTGTGTGCAGCCATAGCTCCATAGGGCCTGTGTGCAGCCAAAGCTGCATATGATCTGTGTACGTGTAAAGCTGCATATGACCTGAGCACATGTAAAGCTGCATATGACCTGTGTGCATGTAAAGCTGCATGCTGCATATGACCTGTGTACATGTAAAGCTGCATATAACCTGTGTGCATGTAAAGCTGCGTATGGCCTGTGTGCATGTAATGCTGCATGTCACCTGTGTGCATGTAAAGCTGCATATGACCTGTGTGCATGTAAAGCTGCATATGGCCTGTGTGCATGTAAAGCTGCATATGACCCGTGTGCATGTAAAGCTGCATATGGCCTGTATGCATGTAAAGCTGCATATGGTCTATGTGCATGTAAAGCTGCAAATGCCCTCTGTGCATCCAAAGCTGCATAGGGCTTGTGTGCATCGAAAGCTGTATATGGCCTATGCACATGTAAAGCTGCATAGGGCCTGTGTTCATCCAAAGCTGCATAGGGTCTGCGTGCATCCAAAGCTGCATAGGGCCTGTGTGCATGTAAAGCTGCATATGGTCTGTGTGCATCTAAAGCTGCAAATGGCCGGTGTGCATGTAAAGCTGCATATGGCATGTGTGCATCTAAAGGTCATAGGGCCTGTTTACAGCCATAGCTGCATAGGGTTTGTGTGCATCTAAAACTACATATGGCCTGTGTGCAGCCATAGCTCCGTAGGGCCTGTGTGCATCTAAAGCTGCGTATGGCATGTGTGCAGTATCAGCTGTCAGTGCCTTGCAATCATCATGTCCTTGCTTCTCTGCTACTTGTTCTAACGTCATCCTTATTTCTGCTCTTTGCATTCTTTTCCCCACTCATAAGTTGACACACCAGTCTTCTCATCGCTGGAAACATTTCAGCATCTGCCTGAGAAATCTCTGCACACATTCATTTGTCTCGATGTCATGCCTCCTTGTACTACTGACATCTGCCTGCTCTCTCTCTGCTTGCACTGTGTCATGTTTGCTGCTTCCCCCAGTACCGTATCTCTGGTGTCATCTAGGCAAGGAGTATGAACATTTCCGTGCAGAAGGAGTGCACATTGAGATATTAGAAAGAAGGTAAAAAACTGATGCATAACATTATGGAGGAATACGCAACGGTGACTAAAGGCATAACTGCAGATTAATAATTTAGAGTTTAAGGACTCCGGCCAACAAGATGTGAGAGTTGCAAGCACTCATGCAGGATGTGAGGGTGATTATTGGTGCTATATCATATCAGAGAAACACAGGCCAATGATATGAGGGGAGAGTTCTAGAGCTGAATGGGTTAAGTTGTTTAGGAACATTAAAGAACTGAGAGAACGACCTGTAGAAGCAAAAAGATGGTATCAGCTTTGATTTCGGAGAAAAGAAGCATCACCCCTGAAAGGTGCAGGGGAACAGTCCGAGTCAGAACCTAGGTTAGGCCTGAAGGTGAGCATCACCCCTGAAAGGTGCAGGGGGACAGTCCGAGTCAGAACCTATGTTAGGCCTGAAGGTGAGCATCACCCCTGAAAGGTGCAGGGGAACAGTCCAAGTCAGAACCTACATTAGGCCTGAAGGTGAGCATCACCCCTGAAAGGTGCAGGGGGACAGTCATAGTCAGAACCTACGTTAGGCCTGAAGGTGAGCATCACCCCTAAAAGGTGCAGGGGAACAGTCCGAGTCAGAACCTACGTTAGACCAGAAGGTAAGCATCATCCCTGAAAGGTGCAGGGGGACAGTCCGAGTCAGAATCTACATTAGGCCTGAAGGTGAGCATCACCCCTGAAAGGTGCAGGGGAACAGTCCGAGTCAGAACCTACGTTAGGCCTGAAGGTGAGCATGACCCCTGAAAGGTGCAGGGGGACAGTCCGAGTCAGAACCTACGTTAGGCCTGAAGGTGAGCATCACCCCTGAAAGGTGCAGGGGAACAGTCCGAGTCAGAACCTACGTTAGGTCTGAAGGTGAGCATCACCCCTGAAAGGTGCAGGGGAACAGTCCAAGTTAGAACCTACATTAGGCCTGAAGGTGAGCATCACCCATGAAAGGTGCAGGGGAACAGTCTGAGTCAGAACCTATGTTAGGCCTGAAGGTGGGCATCGCCCCTGAAAGGTGCAGGGGAACAGTCCAAGTCAGAACCTACATTAGGCCTGAAGGTGAGCATCACCCCTGAAAGGTGCAGGGGGGCAGTCTGAGTCAGAACCTACATTAGGCCTGAAGGTGAGCATCACCCCTGAAATGTGCAGGGGGACAGTCCGAGTCAGAACTTACGTTAGGCCTGAAGGTGAGCATCACCCCTGAAAGGTGCAGGGGAACAGTCCAAGTCAGAACCTACATTAATCCTGAAGGTGAGCATCACCCCTGAAAGGTGCAGGGGAACAGTCCGAGTCAGAACCTACGTTAGGCCTGAAGGTGAGCATCACCCCTGAAAGGTGCAGGAGAACAGTCTGAGTCAGAACCTACGTTAGGCCTGAAGGTGAGCATCACCCCTGAAAGGTGCAGGGGGACAGTCCGAGTAAGAATCTACGTTAGGCCTGAAGGTGAGCATCACCCATGAAAGGTGCAGGGGAACAGTCTGAGTCAGAACCTACATTAGGCTGAAGGTGAACATCACCCCTGAAAGGTGCAGGGGAACAGTCCGAGTTAGAACCTACGTTAGGCCTGAAGGTGAGCATCACCCATAAAAGGTGCAGGGGAACAGTCTGAGTCAGAACCTATGTTAGGCCTGAAGGTGGGCATCACCCCTGAAAGGTGCAGGGGAACAGTCCAAGTCAGAACCTACATTAGGCCTGAAGGTGAGCATCACCCCTGAAAGGTGCAGGGGGGCAGTCTGAGTCAGAACCTACATTAGGCCTGAAGGTGAGCATCACCCCTGAAAGGTGCAGGGGGACAGTCCGAGTCAGAACTTACGTTAGGCCTGAAGGTGAGCATCACCCCTGAAAGGTGCAGGGGAACAGTCCAAGTCAGAACCTACATTAATCCTGAAGGTGAGCATCACCCCTGAAAGGTGCAGGGGAACAGTCCGAGTCAGAACCTACGTTAGGCCTGAAGGTGAGCATCACCCCTGAAAGGTGCAGGGGAACAGTCTGAGTCAGAACCTACGTTAGGCCTGAAGGTGAGCATCACCCCTGAAAGGTGCAGGGGGACAGTCCGAGTAAGAATCTACGTTAGGCCTGAAGGTGAGCATTACCCCTGAAAGGTACAGGGGAACAGTCCGAGTCAGAACCTACGTTAGGCCTGAAGGTGAGCATCACCCCTGAAAGGTGCAGGGGGACAGTCTGAGTCAGAACCTACGTTAGGCCTGAAGGTGAGCATCATCCCTGAAAGGTGCAAGGGGACAGTCCAAGTCAGAACCTATGTTAGGCCTGAAGGTGAGCATCACCCCTGAAAGGTGCAGAGGAACAGTCTGAGTCAGAACCTACGTTAGGCCTGAAGGTGAGCATCACCCCTGAAAGGTGCAGGAGAACAGTCTGAGTCAGAACCTACGTTAGGCCTGAAGGTGAGCATCACCCCTGAAAGGTGCAGGAGAACAGTCCGAGTCAGAACCTACATTAGGCCTGAAGGTGAGCATCACCCCTGAAAGGTGCAGGGGGACAGCCCGAGTCAGAACCTATGTTAGGCCTGAAGGTGAGCATCACCCATGAAAGGTGCAGGGGAACAGTCTGAGTCAGAACCTACGTTAGGCCTGAAGGTGAGCATCACCCCTGAAAGGTGCAGGGGAACAGTCCGAGTCAGAACCTACATTAGGCCTGAAGGTGAGCATCACCCCTGAAAGGTGCAGGGGAACAGTCCAAGTCAGAACTTACGTTAGGCCTGAAGGTGAGCTTCACCCATGAAAGGTGCAGGGGAACAGTCCGAGTCAGAACCTACGTTAGGCCTGAAGGTGAGCATCATCCCTGAAAGGTGCAGGGGAGCAGTCTGAGTCAGAACCTACGTTAGGCCTGAAAGGTGAGCATCACCCATGAAAGGTGCAGGGGAACAGTCTGAGTCAGAACCTACATTAGGCTGAAGGTGAACATCACCCCTGAAAGGTGCAGGGGAACAGTCTGAGTCAGAAACTACGTTAGGCCTGAAGGTGAAAACAGAGGGAGCTGGTGAATCAACATAATGTAACCACTTCCAAAAACATCAAGAGAGGAAGATGAGAGAACATGGGAGGAAATGAAGAAGCAGGTAGGAGGAAGACAGAAATTTTCATTGCAGGTCTACATTTGTCAGGAACAGATTTGGATATTCTGAACACCAGGTAGAGATGGAATGGGATGTTAATGAGTTCTTGAATCATAATGGATTCTAATAACTAGTACAAGGTTGTACCAAAATGGATGAAATCTGGATGTGGTTCAAATCAATGTATAGACCTTAATGTAAGGAAGTATGGATCCATTTTTATTCATGTTGGTACAAATGATGTCATCCGCAAAGATTCCCTCACTGTTAGTAGGGAACTGACAGCCATCTTAGATAGTATAGCTTGTACTGGCATTAGGACATATTTTTCTCAAATCACCTATAGGAAGGAAAGTCAGGTCACTGTGAATGAAAAGATTTTTTAGTAAATACCTACATGGAAAAAATGTCCTGCTTTAAAAATTGGAAATGTGTAGAGCATCCAAGCCTAGTTTTATGCACACATGTGTTTAGACGGGTCTATATCAGATTGTCAAATGCTGACAACTTCGAAGCTTCAAACTTCGAACTTGAAAGTTCGAAGTCTAAAAACATTGACTGTCAAAAAAAAAAAAAACCACTCAAAACCCCCTGCACCCCACACCCCCCTCTACTTAAATATACCAACTCCGAGATCACACTACAGTGCAGTAAAGGTAAATCTTCCCTTCCCACACTCTATGGCAATCTCCGTTATACATTTCAAAATTTTTACACTTCGAACTTTCAAGTTCAAAGTTTAGTGCTTTGAGCTTGTCAGCATTCAACATTATGACATAGACCCATTCAGACAAGATGATGTGCATTTTTCAAGATAAGGAAGGAGAATTTTTGCAGCAGATATTTTGCAATATTTGACAAACACTAGGCAGGATTTTTGCCAGTTCAAAAATTTAACAGTTCACAGACAGCAACATTTGATGCATCTGTAATGGTTGTTAATGCTAGAAGCATTAATAAAGTTTTTTAACTGGAAAATTTGCTATGTACCCACAACATTGATGTTGTTATTGTTTGCGAAACATGGTTAAAGAACAATGACTGGAAAACAATTCTGTCAGGGTATAACTGTTTTTACTGTAACAGACATTCTAACAAAAAATCAGGTGGAGATGTTACGATAGGGATTAAAGATAATTACGAGACCTGTGATTATTACATGTTCAGTCATAACACCAATACTATAGACTGTGTAACTGGGACAATAAAACCAACTCTAGAACATATAACAATTGTTGGAGTTTATAGACCATCAAAGTCAAGTGCAGATGACCTAGAGGAATTCATAACATTTCTTGCATGAAACACAGGAGGGAAGAATAATATTAGTTGGGGACTTAAATAATATTGATTCATCAATGTTAGTAAAGAAATTATTCACAACGTATATTCAGGAACAACAATTGCTTCAGATCACAAAAAAAAAAAAAAAAAACTACCAGGGGACAGAACATACTAGACCATTGTTTATGTTCCTAAAGAAATTACTGCAACTTCAAGTAAAGTTTTACCACCATAGATGTGCAGTGATCATGGGGTTATAAAGTTTAATTTGTTCCTAGATAATTCTGCCAAACTGAAGTCTAAACCAATGCACAGAAGGTTAATTACAGATTACATGGAATCAAAACAGTCACTATGTAAAACTAACTGGAGTGAGGTGTTCAGTGGAAAAACTGCAGATGGAATGTGAAAAGTTTTGAAAGAGAAATTGTTTGAGTGCAAACAAAACAAAAATGTTTAACGTCAGGAGATAGGCACACAACGTCAGGAGGATATATTTCCATAAGAACAAGATATCTGATTAAGGTGAGAGACAAAAGGTGGAACTACAACTTTGAAAACTGAAATAAATGAGCTGGACAAACAGATTAAGCATACTGTGAGACAAGATCAAGAAAAATTTGAAGAAAATTTATATAAAGATACTGAGAATAATAGGAAACCTTTTTATAGATACATAAGATGTGGAAGGAGTAAAGATACACAAATTGATAAACTGTGTGCAGATTCTAAAATGTATTCTCAGGCACAACAGATTATAGATATATTTACAACCTCTTATGCAAAACAGTTTGGTTCCACAAAAGGGGTGGTAAGTTGTCCTAGTGGCATCCAGGTAACCCCAGATACTGGAATCAAATTAGATTATATTGAGAATGAACTGCACAAACTAGATCCAAACAAAGCACAAGGAGGACATGGAATTAGTAACAATGACCTGAGAAAAATTCAGCAAGATCTTACAGTAACATCATATCTATTATTCACTAGGTCATATAAATATGGGGAGATTCCTCAAGATTGGAGACATGTACTTATTAAACCTGTTTTCAAGGGTAAGGGGAGTAGGACAAACCCAAAGTCATACAGACCCTTAAGTCTGCTTTCATGTTGTGAATAAATAATGGAGAAGGTAATATTGGATAAGTTATTGTCAGAAATGGATTGGTTGGGACTTGAAACCATATATCAGCATGCATATGTTGAAAACAGATCTATTACCACCTGTAACATGATGTTCTATAACAATATAACAGCTATGAATGAAAATTGTGCCGTGAAGTACATTAAGACAACCCCCTACCATCTCCAGACTAATGGTCTTGTTGAGAGATTAAACTCTACAATCAAGTCCATGCTACGGGCATTTGCAGATCAGTTTAAGAGGGAGTGGGAAAATATTTGCCCCATCTGTTGTTTGCTTACAGAGAAGTTCCCCAAGGATACACAGGCTTTTCACCCTTTGAATTGCTGTATGTGCATAGGGTGAGGGGACCTCTAGACTTAATTCAGGATGAGTGGGAAGGTGAGTGCAAGTCTCATAAGGAGTCTGTTGTGGCATATGTCCTAAACCTCAGGACAAGGCTCAGGGAACTCATGGGCTTGGCTAAGGAGAACCTGGCAGAAGCCCAACAACAGAAAAAGGTGTGAATGCTCGAGCTATGTAGTATGCTGTGGGGCAGCAGGTAATGGTTCTCATTTCTGTCAGACACAACAAGTAGCTTGGGAGGGACCCTACAAGGTGGTAAGAAAGGGAAGTGATGTTAACTACATGGTGGAACTGCTAGGCAGATGGCAGAAGCACAAATTGTACCATGTTAACATGATGAAACCTTACCATGATAGGGAGGCCCTTGTGCTGAGCATTTGCATGGATTGCAGGAGGAGTCTGGGGGAGATCTGGGGACTTATCACCTCAGTGAAACTCGGGCTGACACCTCAGTGTAAGGGGTAGCAATGTCCCAGCAGCTATCTCCTACCCAAGTTCAAGAAATCTGAGCAGTGTTGCAGGAATTTGGGGACATATTCACTGGGAAGCTAGGATGCACCCACCTGGTGCAGCACCAGATGGATACAGGACCCCAAAGGCCTATTAGGCAGGCCCCTTATAGGGTGCCTGAGAGAGTCAGACAGACCCTGAGGCAAGAGGTACAGGAGATGTTGGAACTATGGGTGATTCAAGAGTCCAACAACCACTGGGCCTCCCCAGTGGTGGTGGTGCCAAAGAAGGATGGCAGCACCAGGTTCTGTGTGGACTACAGAAAATTAAATAGTCACACAGAGTCAGAGGCTTACCCCATGCCTAGGAGAGATAAGGGCCTAGAGCAGCTGGTGGGGCTAAGTATCTTACAACCATTGATCTTACCAAGGGTTACTGGCAGGTGCCCTTGACTCCCAGTGCTAGACAGAAGTCAGCCTTTGTGACTCCTTTTGGCTTGTATGAGTTCACAAAGATGCCCTTTGGGATGAAGAATGCCCCAGCGACTTTCCAGAGGCTGGTAGATCATATCCTAGTAGTAGCCAGAGGGATTGCCCTTGTGTACTTGGATGATATTGCCATCTACAGCCATTCCTGGCCAGACCACCTTCAGCATGTCAGGGAGGTGCTGGGCAGACTACAGAGGGCAGGGTTGACCATTAAGCTGAGCAAATGTCAGATGGGTATGATAGAGGTCTCCTACCTAGGACATAGAGTAGGGAGTGGTAAGATAAGGCCAGAACTTGCCAAAGTGGAAGCCATTCAGGCATGGTCTGCACCTGTTACTAAAAAGCAGGTGCATGCATTTTTAGGAACACCAGGGTACTTCAGAAAGTTTGTCCCCACTTATAATACCATAGCTGCTCCCCTCACAGACCTAACAAGGAAGAACAGGCCAGATAAGGTAGTGTGGACCCCAACATGTGAGCAGGCATTCCAGAAGCTTAAAAAAGCTTTGGGAGGACCCCCTGTGTTAGCCAGTCCAGATTACAGCAAAGAATTTGTTGTGCAGGTGGATGCTTCAAACCATGGGGTGGGTGCTGTACTTAGCCAGATTTCTTCAGAGGGAGAAGAGCACCCAGTGGTTTACCTCAGTCATAGGCTCTAACCCAGGGAGGAATGCTATGCAGCTGTAGAAAAGGAATGTCTAGCCATAGTGTTGGCATTGCAGAAACTCCAGCCTTATCTGTATTATAACAGATCACAACCCTCTAACGTGGTTAAACAGAGCCAGTCAGCAAAATGCTAAATTGCTAAGATGGAGCCTGGGGTTGCAAGCATATGATATGTCAGTGCAGCACTGCAGTGGTAGTAGCAATGCCAATGCAGATGGGCTCTCAAGACAGGGAATGGGGTAGGTATACTCAGATAGACCTAACCCTCTCAAGTGGCGTTTCTCAAGGAGCAGTTGAAAAACTAGCTTGAGTTCTCCAGGGATGAGAAATGTGAAGACTGGTAGAGATGGTTGAAGGCTGCCAGCCTAGTCAAATATAATTTGTTACATAATTCTGTCATTTGTAACTACTGTGAAATGTTGAAATGCAGGCTTGCTTCTTGAAAGAATGTGTTGTGAAATGTTGAACTTAAAACAATGTGGCAACATTGCCATCTGCTGTAAAGAAAGCTAAGTCAAGCATTTCTTGTTGGTCCTTTGAAATTAAAATTATTTCATCACTGCCTTTGATGTTTACAGTTCGGCTCCGGCCTGGATAGATGAAGGCTTTCTTCCTATTATTTTTAAGGCTGAAGTTAATGACCAGAATTTACATATGGAATGTCCTTTATTGCTCTAAGTTTAAAAGAATGTAAATGCAGTTTCTGTCAGCCTGGGAACACCAGGAAAGTGTGAAATGATGTAATGTTTTATCAGAACTGCAGTTTCAATTTAAACAGAGAGAATCAGAAGGCATTAAGCATTTTTGCCTTGACTATCCAAGTAACAGCACTCTGCCTTGCTCTATGTAAGTAAGTTATTTTAGAAGTGTGTTTTCTTGTATAAATAACTAGAAAATAGAAGATTAGACTGTGTTCTCTGTGATGTCAGAACTGTACTACTTATTTATTTTATGTATTTCTGTGTGATCTCTGAACTCTTGACTAGCACTGACTGTGGTAGAAAGTATTGTCTTGTGTTTTTATTATTTATTATTAAGTATTTTAAACCCTTTCAGCTGTGGCTGTTTTGTGTAGAAATAGTTTAAGCTCTAGGATACATTGCATATTTATAGAGTTTACTGTCCAGATCACTCCAGATAAGCTTTGTCTATTTAGTCACATCTACCAACTGGATAATAATATTGCACAGTAATAATTGGACACCCTTTTAAGGGCCTTTGGGTAGCTGATAAATATTAGCTGAGTGGTGGCAAGTGGTACTACCATATATTCTGGGTAAACGTGGCACAGCTGGAGAACCTGTGCCAGCCTTCCCTAGAAGTGTCTGTGTGGTTGTATAAACTCTTATCTCAAAGTGTGTGTATGTCAGCTACTTGGGCAGGGACACAAAGCACTGGTTGGACAGAGTGGGTGCTGGAGATTTTAGCTTGCCCAGCTAGGCTGAGATCTAGACCCTATAGCTGTGCCAGTGGGGAGTCTTATTGGGGACCTAGAGAGCAAGGGAGCGACTAGCCCTGAACTAACTGTGATCTCTGTGTGCTCTTAAGGGAAATTGCACTTTACTGTGTGTATTTGTTATCCTTTCCTCCTATATGAGACTCCCCTCACTGGTGTTAGTGGTGAGGACTGAGGCTCCTTGATTGCTGGGTCAGGGCATGGGCATCACACTAGGGATGTCATTCCTCCCCTTTACTCGGTTCTCATTAAGTCAGTCATTAAATATAATGTCCCCTTTGGCATGTCTCTGTCCAGACACGTACAACAATTGTAACACTCACAGAGATACCTTACTAAAATGATACAAGGCCTAAACATCATGTCCTACAAAGACCGACTCAAAGCCCTGTCACTGTCTTCAGACTGCTAAGAAGTTACTTGTGTCTAGCTTATAAGGCATCCTCTGACACATAACTGATGGATTTACTGCATATCAGCAAGTCAAATGGCATCAGAATACTTGGGAAAGGGTTCTTAACCTCTTCTGCAGCATCAGCAGGACAGTTTGGAGGGACAGATATATTTCACAGAGGAAATTGCTGCCATGGAATAGACTCCCCATCCATATAAAACAAAGTTCATCCCTGTCCATTTTGAAGCAGAACTTAGATCTATGGATGAGAAACAAAAAATTACCCCAGGAATTCCCCCTGTACTGCTAATGGACAGATGCAGCTCTTAAATGCTTCTGACCCATGCATGGAGGATCCCCCTCAAATTATCTGTGGTATGATCCCAGTTATTCTTACTACAGTTAATGTATAATTATCGACCATGGGATGGGTAAGACCAGTCTATAACAAAATAGGATAGGTTATTTTGAGCACAAAAGGGAAATTGGCTAGGGTTAAAATGGCCTTGAAGGGCAGCTTGGCTAGTATGTACCTATGAACCGATGGAAAATAATGACAAAGACAGAGAAAGAGGAATGTGTAAATATAATTGTTTAATATTTAGTCCTAAGGGCATTGACAGTTAGAAAAACAGAAGCAAAAACTAAAAAAATGCATTCTACAAGTGAAGGAATTTTGCAAAAGCAACATTTGATATAGAAAAATTAATAAAGTATGGAAAGTGCAAAGAAGAAATATGTGTTTGTATAAGGAAAGTACTAGATAAAAGAATCGAGACTGATCATACTGGAATAGTAGAAGATAGAGTAGATAGGTATGCCACACGGAGGACTAATATTTGTAATGAAAATAAAAACAACAGCGAAGGAAATACTTGGTCTCCTTGTGCGATAATGAAAAGACGATAAAATGTTCAGTTATATCAGAGGAATGCGCGACACGAGTATTCCGATCTAGGTGTCCGAACTACTAATGGAAGTCAGCTTTAACAGCAACGTAGAATTTGATGACCCTAGATATGAAGAAATGTTTGCTACTTTAATGAGTTTTCAGGACTCCTTATTACAGTGTCCGGCATGTCCACAAAAACGTCTAGCTCTTAACAAAGATTTCACCATGTCTCAGGTATCAGAAACAAAAACTGACTCTAGTTCGTTCACCATTATGAAGCAATACATGCAAGCAGTTTTTTGAGGTACAAGGTTTCACACTGAGAATGGTTACTCTGTCTTTGGACACAGGTTAATTGAATGGTGCAAAGTTTTATGATCAATATAAGCAAAACCATAGAAATATCCAGGATCAAATGCATTCCGTAGAAATAATAGATCAGTAACATGCTGGGACGATATAGACTTTATATTCACCACATGTCATAGGGTGAGACTTTGGGGGCAGGACAGAAGCAGGTTAGGCTCATACCACTCAACATTTTAGCACAAGAAATCTGAACAACTATGAGGGTAATGGTTCAAAAACAGGGACAGATTGTAAATATTGCTCTTATACACTCCAAAGGTTGCTGCAATAATAGGATTTGTGTTAGCATGCATTTTACTGAGGTATATGAAGTCTGAAACTGAAATGTATATCTTTGTTTAGTTGCTTTAATCCTCAGTCATTTGACAGAAAGCAATAAATTTAATGAGGAACAGACTAAAAATATGAGGCAAAAAATCTGGACATTCTGCAAAAAGCTGGATAGTTGAAAGGTATGGTTAGGATTAATATACATAAGTAAGGTGACACCCAGGAACACCTTACTCAAACATTTTAACCTTAAAGCTGCATCTGCCACTGCCCAAAGCTTTACCCTGCACATTAACTCACCATGCCCCCCCCCCATTCCGCTATTAATGCTAGTATTTACATAAATTTGGTCTGAAGGTAGTGTTAGAGTTTCAACGAATGATCAAAAAATACATTTTGTTTTTCTTTTCCAGTCATTTTCCATTCAATGCTTTTTTTTTAACTTTAAATTCGTTGTCGATTTATTTTCCTTGATTGTTTGTGTTGTTGATGATCTGACCTGTATTCATAAATACATATATTACGTGCCTGTTAACTGAATGTTAGCAGCTATATGATACTCTGAACAAATTTATACACACTGACTTTATGCAGTAAGTACAATTATGTAGTGGCATTTTATTCCTGCAAGTTTTACTTTAGGCTTCTTTTAGTTATGATTGATGTTGCTGTATAGAATGCATACATTCCGCTGTGCAAGGTATGGTTCTATCGCTTGGGAGGACTATATATCTGTCTAATTACATCACATTATATCTCAAAATCTTATTGTTTGCACTTAAAAGGAAAAAAGGTAAATAGTTCTTATACACTATAAACAGACACAAATATTCTCAAAGATTGCTTGAAAATATTAATTTTGGAACAATTGAGTGGTAATCATTATAAGAGTATTTTATGTAGCCTCTAATTGCTTTATGAGACAGGCACATTATGTGTCACAGCACAACGTGGTGAATCTGTAAAAATATCATTCAAAGTAACAGGTTTATACCTTTTTTATGTATAAAATGAGTTATAAAAACCATGCACACACAGACTGAACTACACTATGTTAATATTGTCTTATGAGAAATAAATGTTTTATTTCCATGATACTTTATATCCAGCTTTTGGTGTAAGACACTCACTCCATGACAAACAGCTGCAAGGGAATTATGACTTGGTTGATAGCATTGGTTATAACATTTAAAAATGCATTTTTTCAGCAAGTTGTCACAGTATTTATGCAATATACCTGACTGCAGTACACCAAACACTCTGATATCCCTTACCACTTATATTATCAATGGCCGATGGCTTTCTGTAATTTTTCTTTTTTCCTTAGAATTTCCATTTTTTTATACCCATTCTGTTGCACAGAAGGTCTTTCAAAGCAAACTGAGAAGTTTAGAACTTCAAACTTTACTGGGTCTTCATTATAACATCCTTACGGACTAAATTCATGTTACTACAGAAAACAAAAAAAAACACTTTCAATTCAACATTTACTTCTGTATCTGTCGCATAATTGCCTAATAAGATTAATTTTCACTAACTTCTCATAGTCACTTTTTATTGTCAAGATATTTCATTTTTATTACTGAATATAAATTTTGCCTGAGCCAGGAAGAGATGTGTTATCATGCAGAGAGGCCTGATAAAGCCACGGCTGAAACTAGAAATGTCCATTAGCTATTTAACTGAAGCAGATTCAATCTTCTAAATTCCTTATGTTTTATTTTCAAGGCAAAAGGTTTATTACATGCCCATGATAGATTACCATTAGGTTTAATAAGCTTATTTTTAGGTTAGAGTTGAGGAAGGGTAGTAAAAAGAGGGAAAACTATTTTGGTGAGATTGCAGTGAAAAAAGGCAGGAGAAGGAGTTAAACAGCAGCAACCATGCTACATACCTATAATTCATATTTTTGTATATCCACTGCACCAGGATTTAGGCAATACTTAAATAACAAGCTTCAAGCAATAAAATCCTTTAAAAAGACTTCAGAGTGATAAAAAAGGAAAACACAAAGCATATACTACATATATTATCATAAAGAAAGTAGGGGATGAAAAATGGTGCATTCAGTGTGAACTAGAAATGTCACACAAGTTTCAGGTTATTAAAACTATGGGTGTAACCAGAAATACAACATACTAGAACAAATTATATTTCCCTTTGCAGACTGCAAGGGCACTATATTCCCAGGTTCAAAAAGAAATGAAATTAAACAGATACGCAGGAAATGGCAGAGAAGTTTGCTGCAAAGAGTGATGTACACATGCGTGCTTACTATAGAAGCAGCTATCCAAAAATGGCTTTTGATGTAATAATCTCGCTACATGTACTGCAACTTATTTCTGAATTTAACAAACATGCATAAATAGGTCATAGAAAAAAGTCTCTGTTTTATTGGTATGAACAGTAAAAGTTTATATCCCACTTGAATAGGAAAAATAAAATTTAAAATGGAATTCCAACACCAGTGTATATATGGGATCAAAGTTCCCCACACCACCTTGGAGGTGGTCTCACCACTGACAGCACCTTCCTTAATATAATCAACTCCAAGCCCATTGTACCTCAGGGAGAGGGAAAAGTGTCTCATTCACAAAGAGTGCAATTTCACACACATTCGCATGTCGACTTTTGATGTTTACAACCACTGTATTCTACGTGCATGGATTACAACAAGGGAAATGAATATAGTGAGGAAGAAATCATAATGCAAGATGCAAATCATTACACCAAGATTTTATATCTGTTTTAAACTAATAAAGAATTAAGCAGAAAATGAGAAAACAAAAGGCATGGCTATATCAGAGATTATTGATGTAAGGCCTACAGAAAAAAACAAGGAGTGAGCTATAATGGACATTGTTTGGAGATACTTTAATGTGCTAAGAATGAAGGCATACGAATTGATGGCAGAGTGATTAATTTATCATGTGGTGGAGTGCATGGAGGAGTGCACAAGAGTCTTTTCATTTAAGGCATGGTTAGTCCTTGAATTCTTCCTTTCCTGTCTGAACTTTCTGAATAAAGAAACCCTGGAAAGATGTTAAATTATTCCTCTGCTCCAAAAAATTATATATATATATATATATATATATATATATATATATATATATATATATATAGACACACACACACACACACACACACACACACAAAGTTGCAGGGAGGCTTGCCTCACTGGAAAAATGTTTTTCTTAAATGTTTTTTCTTAATGATACTTGTGTTTTTTCTATGAAATGGCAGCTTCCTGAAAGGTAATGAGTAGAAGGGATGAAACAAATATGTCCGAAACTGAGAAGGACAAAAAAATCAATTTGAATTATTTTTTTCAGGGCAGGTGGGAGGCTTGCACCCCCCTACACACTTATGTATGCCAACTCTACAATCGCACTAACTTGAAGAAGAGAGAGATCTTCCAAAACAAGGGAATCATTGCTGGAGCACATGTTTAAACTGCTCTGTAATAATTTCCTGTTTAGGAAAGTGTTCAGCCTTATGCTGTTGCCTTATTTTTTCTGTGTGCTAGTGATGCTTGATACATTTCACCTTGGACATGTGTAGGGGAGCTGTCACCCACAGTTTTGATGGTTGTATTGTTTGCAGAGTATGACTTATGTGGTTTGTTGTCAGAGAGATGTATCTTGAGTTCTGTTAGTGGACTCATTATACATAAATAATGATTTGAACAAAAACACTGTAGCAGAATTTATTATAACAGATGGAAACTATTAAGTGTGAGGTCCTTGTAAGTACCTTCTCTGATCCAGGTAGCTGAAATAGTTGAATATCTTGATGGTAAATTGATATATTTATTTAGATGGTAAATTAATATATTTATTTGTTTGTTTTCTGGGGTAGCAGCATTGATCTCCATGGATCTTTTTCAGACTAAGTCTGGGAATGGTGTGGGGTTAAGTAATTTCCTTACAGTCACACAGTTAAGCAATAGAATCTGAGGGAATCAAACCTTGCACCTCAGGATCACAGAAAAAGGATAATTAACAGCATCTTAATCATTTAAGCCAAATATCAGGCAATATATCACTCCTCACTTTAGTGGAGTGAGTATAGCTCAACCACTATTTTTGCTTAGAGACAAAAAGTAGTATTTGGGATACCAGTTAATGCTGAAAAATAAGAAAGGGAACAAAGCAAGCTCATGTGGGTAGGATATCACAAGCTGGGGCAACATGACATATCTGGACAAGACCAGTGCAACTGTAGGATAACACGTTTTCTTAAAATGCTATAAATGTTGAGAATGATATTCTGAAAGATGGCAATTAGTCAACATAAAGACAAGGAAAATTACCAGTGAAGCAGTATCTCATCTTGCAGAGGGGTCCAGTTCTGTCACTGACAGGGGATTGATGTAATGTAATATGTTCCAAAACAGCCATGCCAGGAATCAGCAATAAGAGCTGATAGATTGTATTGGATATAAAGGAGTTGGGAATGGCTTATCTAAATAAGTTATGTATGGATGCATGCAGTGCTGAATTAACAAGTGACTGAAATGGTTTGTGTACAAGGAGGAAAGGGATATTATAGTAGATAAATACAATATAATCTGTATCTCAACATGCCTTATTACTATTAGCCAGTGCATTTATTTAAATAAGCTTTTGAGGGTCTCTTTTAAATAGCATTTTTGGTTAATTTATTTGCTTTTAGAATGTGCTCAGTGACCCTACTTAGCATGATCAGTACAGGCATTCATAGTCCATGAAATGAGTGGAGCATGCTCAGTACACTAGTGCATGAAATGAGTGGAGCATGCTCAGAACACTGCCTGCTTCAAGGTGTGCATAGTACATGGAATGAGTGGAGCATGCTCAGTACACTAGTGCATGGAATAAGTGGAGCATGATCAGTACACTGCCCGCTTCAAGGTGTGTATAGTACATGGAATGAGAGGAGCATGCTCAGTACACTAGCGCATGAAATGAGTGGAGCATGCTCAGTACACTGTCTGCATTAAAGCACGCATAGTGCATAGAATGAGTGGAGCATGCTCAGTATACTGCCTGCATTAAAGCATGCATAGTGCATGGAATGAGTACATCATGCTCAGTACACTGCCTGCTTCAAGGCATGCATAGTGCATGGAATGAGTGGAGCATGCTCAGTATACTGTCTGCATTAAAGCATGCATAATGCATGGAATGAGTACATCATGCTCAGTATGCTGCCTATTTCAAGGCGAGCATGGTGCATGGAATGAGTGGAGCATGTCCAGTACATTAGTGCATGGAATAAGTGGAGCATGCTCAGTAGACTGTCTGCATTAAAGCATGCATAGTGCATGGAATGAGTACATTATGCTCAGTATACTGGCTGCTTTGAGGCGTGCATGGAATGAGTGGAGCATGCTCAGTATACTGCCAGCTTCAAGGTGTGCACAGTACATGGAATGAGTAAAGCATGCTCAGTACACTAGTGCATGGAACAAGTGATGCATGCTCAGTAGACCCTCTGCATTAAAGCATGCATAGTGCATGCAATGAGTACATCATGCAGTATGCTGCCTGCTTCAAGGTGAGCATGGTGCATGGAATGAATGGAGCATGCTTGGAACACTAGTGCATGGAATAAGTGGAGCATGCTCAGTATACTGTCTGCATTAAAGCATGCGTAGTTCATGGAATGAGTAAATCATGCTCAATACACTGACTGCTTCAAGGCGTGCATGGTGCATGGAATGAGTGGAGCATGCTCAGTACACTGCCTGCTTGAAGGTGTGCATAGTACATGGAATGAGTGGAGCATGCTCAGTACACTAGTGCATGGAATAAGTGGAGCATGCTCAGTATACTGTCTGCATTATAACATGTATAGTGCATGAAATGAGTAAATCATGCTCAGTACACTGCCTGCTTCAAGGCGTGCATGGTGTATGGAATGAGTGGAGCATTTTCAGTACACTGCCTGCTTCAAGGTGTGCATAGTACATGGAAAGAGTGGAGCATGCTCAGTATACTAGTGCATGGAATAAGTGGAGCATGCTCAGTATACTGTCTGCATTAAAACATGCATAGTGCATGAAATGAGTAAATCATGCTCAGTACACTGCCTGCTTCAAGGCGTGCATGGTGTATGGAATGAGTGCAGCATGCTCGGTACACTGCCTGCTTCAAGGTGTGCATAGTACATGGAATGAGTGGAGCATGCTCAGTACACTAGTGCATGGAATAAGTGGAGCATGCTCAGTATACTGTCTGCATTAAAGCATGACATAGCGCATGGAATGAGTATATCATGCTCAGTACACTGCCAAATTCAAGGCATGCATGGTGCATGGAATGAGTGGAGCATGCACAGTTCACTCCCTGCTTCAAGGTGTGCATAGTACATGGAATGAGTGCAGCATGCTTAGTACACTAGTGCATGGAATAAGCGGAGCATGCTCAGTACACTGCCAGCTTCAAGGTGAGCACAGTACATGGAATGAGTAGAGCATGCTCAGTGCACTAGTGCATGGAATAAGTGGAGCATGCTCAGTATACTGTCTGCATTAAAGCATGCATAGTGCATGGAATGAGTGGAGCATGCTCAGTACACTGTCTGCTTCAAGGCGTGCATGGTGCATAGAATGAGTGCAGCATGCTCAGTACACTGCCTGCTTCAAGGTGTGCATAGTACATGGAATGAGTGAAGCATGCTCAGTATACTAGTGCATGGAATAAGTAGAGCATGCTCAGTATTCTGCCTGCTTCTAGACATGCATAGAAGTGGAATGAGTAGAGCATGCTAAGTATTCTGCCTGCTTCAAGATGTACGTAGAAGTGGAATGATGGAGCATGCTCAGTACACTGCCTGCTACAAGGTGTGCACAGTACATGGAATGAGTAGAGCATGTTCAGTACACTAGTGCATGGAATAAGTGGAGCATGCTCAGTATAATGTCTACATTAAAACATGCATAGTGCATGGAATGAGTACATCATGCTCAGTGCACTGCCTGCTTCAAGGAGTGCATGGTGCATGGAATGAGTGGAGCATGCTCAGTACACTGCCTGCTTCAAGGTGTGCATAGTGCATGGAATGAGTGGAGCATGCTGAGTACACTAGTGCATGGAAAAGTGAAGCATGCTTAGTATACTGTCTGCATTAAAGCATGCATAGTGCATGTAATGAGTACGTCATGCTCAGCGTACTGCCTGCTTCCAGGCATGCATGGTGCATGGAATGAGTGGAGCATGCTCAGTGCACTGCCTGCTTCAAGGTGTGCATATTACGTGGAATGAGTAGAGCATGTTCAGTACACTAGTGCATGGAATAAGTGGTGCATGCTCAGTATACTGTCTGCATTAAAGCATGCATAGTCCATGGAATGAGTGGAGCATGCTCAGTACACTCCCTGCTTCAAGGTGTGCATAGTACATGGAATGTGTGGAGCATGCTCAGTACACTAGTGCATGCAATACGTGGAGCATGCTCAGTAGACTGCATTAAAGCATGCATAGCGCATGGAATGAGTACATCATGCTCAGTACACTGCCAGCTTCAAGTCGTGCATGGTGCATAGAATGAGTGGAGCATGCTCAGTACACTGCCTGCTTCAAGGTGTGCATAGTACATGGAATGAGTGGAACATGCTGAGTACACTAGTGCTTGGAATAAGTGGAGCATGCTTAGTATACTGTCCGCATTAAAGCATGCATAGTCCATTGAATGAGTGGAGCATGCTCAGTATACTGCCTGCTTCAAGGCGTACATGGTGCATGGAATGAGTGGAGCATGCTCAGTGCACTGCCTGCTTCAAGGTGTGCATAGTACATGGAATGAGTACAGCACGCTCAGTACACTAGTGCATCAATAAGTGGAGCATGCTCAGTATACTGTCTGCATTAAGGCATGCATAGTCCATTGAATGAGTGGAGCATGCTCAGTACACTCCCTGCTTTAAGGTGTGCATAGTACATGGAATGAGTGGAGCATGCTCAGTACACTAGTCATTGAATAAGTGGAGCATGCTCAGTAGAATGTCTGCATTAAAGCATGCATAGTGCATGGAATGAGTACATTATGCTCAGTATACTGCCTGCTTCAAGGCGTGCATGGAATGAGTGGAACATGCTCAGTACACTGCCAGCTTCAAGGTGTACGCAGTACATGGAATGAGTAGAGCATGCTCAGTAGACTAGTGCATGGAATAAGTGGAGCATGCTCAGTATACTGTCTGCATTAAAGCATGCATAGTGCATGTAATGAGTGCAGCATGCTCAATACACTGCCTGTTTCAAGGTGTGCATAGTACATGGAATGAGTGAAGCATGCTCAGTATACTAGTGCATGGAATAAGGAGAGCAGGTTCAGTATTCTCACTGCTTCTAGACGTGCATAGAAGTGGAATGAGTAGAGCATGCTCAGTATTCTGCCTGCTTCAGGATGTACATAAAAGTGGAATGGTAGAGCATGCTCAGTACACTGCCAGATTCAAGGTGTGCACAGTACATGGAATGAGTAAAGCATGCTCAGTACACTAGTGCATGGAATAAGTGGTGCAAGCTCAGTATACTGTCTGCATTAAAGCATGCATAGTGCATGGAATGAGTACATCATGCTCAGTACACTGCCTGCTTCAAGGCGTGCATGGTGCATGGAATGAGTGGAGCATGCTCAGTACACCAGTGCATAGAATACGTGGAGCATGCTCAGTATACTGTCTGCATTAAAGCATGCATAGTGCATGGAATGAGTACATCATGCTCAGTACACTACCAGCTTCAAGGACGTGCATGGTGCATGGAATGAGTGGAGCATACTCAGTACATTCAAGGTTTGCATAGTACATGGAATGAGTGGAGTATGCTGAGAACACTAGTGCATGGAATAAGTGGAGCATGCTTAATATAATGTCTGAATTAAAGCATGCATAGTGCATGTAATTAGTACATCGTACTCAGTATACTGACCTGCTTCAAGGCGTGCATGGTGCATAGAATGAGTGGAGCATGCTCAGTGCACTGCCAACTTCAAGGTGTACATAGTACATGGAATGAGTAGAGCATGCTCAGTACACTAGTCCATGGAATAAGTGTAGCATGCTCTGTATACTGTCTGCATTAAAGCATGCATTGTCCATGGAATGAGTGGAGCATGCTCAGTGCACTTCCTGCTTCAAGGTGTGCATAGCACATGGAAAGAGTGGAGCATGCTCAGTACACTAGTGCATGCAATAAGTAGAGCAGGCTCAGTAGATTGTCTGCATTAAAACATATATAGTGAATGGAATGAGTACATCATGCTCAGTAAACTGCCAGCTTCAAGGCGTGCATGGTGCATGGAATGCATGGAGCATGCTCAGAACACTGCCTGCTTCAAGGTGTGCATAGTACATGGAATGAGTGGAGTATGCTGAGTACACTAGTGCACGGTATAAGTGGAGCATGCTTAGTATACTGTCTGCATTAAAGCATGCATAGTGCATGTGATGAGTACATCATGCTCAGTATACTGCCTGCTTCAAGGCATGCATGGTGCATGGAATGAGTGGAGCATGCTCAGTACACTCCCTGCTTCAAGGTGTGCATAGTAAATGGATTGAGTAGAGCATGCTCAGTACACTAGTGCATGGAATAAGTGGAGCATGCTTAGTATACTGTCTGCATTAAAGCTTGCATAGTGCATGCAATGAGTACATCATGCTCAGTATACTGCCTGCTTCAAGGCATGCATGGTGCATGGAATGAGTGGAGCATGCTCAGTACACTCCCTGCTTCAAGGTGTGCATAGTACAAGGAATGAGTAGAGCATGCTCAGTACACTAGTGCATGGAATAAGTGGAGCATGCTCAGTATTCTGTCTGCATTAAAACATACATAGTGCAAGAAATGAGTAAATCATGCTCAGTACACTGCCTGCTTCAAGGCGTGCATGGTGTATGGAATGAGTGCAGCATGCTCAGTACACTGCCTGCTTCAAGGTGTGCATAGTACATGGAATGAGTGGAACATGCTCAGTACACTAGTGCATGGAATAAGTGGAGCATGCTCAGTATACTGTCTGCATTAAAGCATGCATAGTGCATGGAATGAGTACATCATGCTCAGCACACTGCCAGCTTCAAGGCATGCATGGTGCATGGAATGAGTGGAGCATGCTCAGTACACTGCCTGCTTCAAGGTTTGCATAGTACATGGAATGAGTGGAGTATGCTGAGTACACTAGTGCATGGAATAAGTGGAGCATGCTCAGTATACTGTCTGCATTAAAGCATGCATAGTCCATGGAATGAGTGGAGCATGCTCAGTACACTCCCTGCTTCAAGGTGTGCATAGTACATGGAATGAGTGGAGCATGCTCAGTACACTAGTGCATGCAATAAGTGGAGCATTCTCAGTAGACTGTCTGCATTTAAGCCTGCATAGTGCATGGAATGAGTACATCATGCTCAGTACACTGCCAGATTCAAGGTGTGCATGGTGCATAAAGTGAGTGGAGCATGCTCAGTACACTGACTGCTTCAAGGTGTGCATAGTACATGGAATGAGTGGAGCATGCTGAATACACTAGTGCATGGAATAAGTGGAACATATTTAGTATACTGTCTGCATTAAAGCATGCATAGTGCATGTAATAAGTACATCATGCTCAGTATACTGCCTCCTTCAAGGCATGCATGGTGCATGGAATGAGTGGAGCATGCTCAGTACACTCCCTGCTTCAAGGTGTGCATAGTACATGGAATGAGTAGAGCATGCTCAGTAAACTAGTGCATGGAATAAGTGGAGCATGCTCAGTATACTGTCTGCATTAAATCATGCATAGTCCATGGAATGAGTGGAGCATGCTCAGCACACTCCCTGCTTCAAGGTGTGCATAGCACATGGAATTAGTGGAGCATGCTCAGTACACTAGTGCACGGAATAAATGGAGCATGCTCAATATACTGTCTGCATTAAAACATGCATAGTGCATGTAATGAGTACATCATGCTCAGTATACTGCCTGCTTCAAAGCTTGCATGGTGCATGGAATGAGTGGAGCATGCTAATTGCACTGCCTGTTTCAAGGTGTGCATAGTACATGGAATGAGTACAGCATGCTCAGTACACTAGTGCATGGAATAAGTGGAGCATGCTCAGTATACTGTCTGTATTAAAGCATGCATAGTCCATGGAATGAATACATTATGCTTAGTATACTGCCTGCTTCAAGGTGTGCATGGAATGAGTGGAGCAGGCTCAGTACACTGCCAGCTTCAGGGTGTGCACAGTACATGGAATGAGTAGAGCATGCTCAGTACACTAGTGCATGGAATAAGTGGGGCATGCTCAGTACAGTGTCTGCTTCAAGGCGTGCATGGTGCATGGAATGAGTGCAGCATGCTCAGTACACTGCCTGCTTCAAGGTGTGCATAGTACATGGAATGAGTGACGCATGCTCAGTATACTAGTGCATGGAATACGTAGAGCATGCTCAGTATTCTGCCTACTTCAAGATGTACATAGAAGTGGAATGATGCAGCATGCTCAGTACATTGCCTGCTTCAAGGTGTGCATAGTACATGGAATAAGTGGAGCATGCTCAGTACAGTGTCTGCTTCAAGGTGTGTATGGTGCATGGAATGAGTGCAGCATGCTCAGTACACTGTCTGCTTCAAGGTGTGCATAGTACATGGAATGAGTGAAGCATGCTCAGTATACTAGTGCATGGAATAAGTAGAGCATGCTCAGTATTCTGCCTACTTCAAGATGTACATAGAAGTGGAATGATGCAGCATGCTCAGTACATTGCCTGCTTCAAGGTGTGCATAGTACATGAAATGAGTGGAGCATGCTCAGTACATTAGTGCATGGAATAAGTGGAGCTTGCTCAGTATTCTGCCTGGTTCAAGATGTACATAGAAGTTGAATGAGTGGTGCATGCTCAGTACACTAGTGCATGGAATAAGTGGAGCATGCTCAGTATACTGCTTGTTTCAATGTGTACATAGTACATGGAATGAGTAGATCATGCTCCATACACTGCCTGCTTTAAGGCATTCATAAGTCCCTGCCTATACTATATTTTGTGTGTGTGTGTGTGTGTGTGTGTGTGTGTGTGTGTGTGTGTGTGCCTGTGCCTTTGTCTGTGTGCGTTTGTGTCTGTATGTTACTGCACATGCAATTTAATTTTTAATCATATGCACCAACTCTTGTGTTAATTTATTGTATAACACGAGTGTCTCATTGCAGTTATGGTATAGTTCTGTTATTTGTCATTTATATAATTTCTTGGATTGCAAGTAAAACTAATCTTTTGTATCTGTTCATTTCATCATTCATCAAGTAAATGAATGAGCGAACAAATGGTAGCAGATAGTGCACTGTGGTTATTTTGCTTTGGTGCAATACCATCATTTAGGGATAGAGCATGTATTTAACAGCTGTGGTCTTCCCCTGTAGAAGCATGTAGCATCCAGACACCACACTGACCTAATATAATGCCCTGGGAAGACAGTATCAACACCACGCTGACCCAATGTATTGGCCCTGGAGAACAGTATCCACACCACTCTGATGCAGTGTAATAACCTGGGGTGACAGTATCAACACTACTCTGATCCAATGTATTGGCTCTGGAGGACAGTATCAACACCACTCTGACATAGTGTAATTGCCCTGGGGGGGACAGTATCAACACTAATCTGTCCTAATGTAATGCCCTGGGGGGACAGTATCAACACTAATCTGTCCTAATGTAATGCCCTGGGGGGACAGTATCAACACTAATCTGACCTAATGTAATGCCCTGGGGGGACAGTATCAACACTAATCTGACCTAATGTAATGCCCTGGGGGAACAGTATCGACACCACTCTGACCTAATGTAATGGTCTTGGGGGATAGTATCAAAACCAGCCTGAACTAATGTAATGTAATGGCCCTGCAAGATAGTATCAAAACTACTCTGACCTAATGTAATGGCCATGGAGGGACAGTACTAATTCCAGTCTGACCTACTGTAATGGACCTGGGGGGACAGTATCAGCACCACTCTGACCTAATGTAATGCCCTGGGGGGACAGTATCAACATCACATTGACCTAATATAATGGTCTTGGGGGACAGTATCAGCACCACTCTGACCTAATGTAATGGCCCTGGGCAGATAGTATCAGCACCATTCTGACCTAATGTAATGGCCCTGGGGGGACATTATCAACACCTCTCTGGCCTAATGTTATTGTCCTGGGGGGACAGTATCATTCTGGCTGGTGTACTAATATTTGATAGTAATGTGTACTGCTTTGTCACCATCTTTACATATGGAAATGTTTAAATGTGTTGCTACTCCCTGATGTTGGTAAAAATTTTAATGTCTCTAGTCTGACAGTATCCTTATGATAGACTATACTACCTCTCTGCTATGCATTATTTTGGGGGGTATCTGATTTTGGCTGATTGGTATCAAATCTGGAAAGCCACAGATGCTGTAGCCACTAAAGCAAGAGATGACATTTGGCTGGAGTTTGATAAGGTCCTGAAGAATGTCTTCTGGATG
Source organism: Protopterus annectens (assembly GCF_019279795.1). Taxonomy (NCBI): domain Eukaryota; kingdom Metazoa; phylum Chordata; order Ceratodontiformes; family Protopteridae; genus Protopterus; species Protopterus annectens. The sequence continues at coordinate 1,355,885,219 of NC_056746.1, read as the reverse complement.
ACCTCATAATGTTCTGAACAACTATTCTGGAGTGGGGAGGAAGGATATTGTTCCAGTTGTTCTCAGCAAGGGTGGAGACATGCTGACCTTAACTAGAGACATACTGGAGAATTGGAAGATACACATTGCAGAATCCATGTATCCAGTGCACAGATCATCATTTGAGGGTGGTGCTGTTGCATGCAGATGATGGAATTGGATCAATTTTGGTAGATTAGGTCAACATGATGATTAAACAGTTGTACTATGGAAAAGCTCAGAGACTGAATGTCACATTTTTGGTATTTCATGGTTAACACACCATTTTAGTGTCAAATGCAAGGCTGTGACACTATCTTTGAAATGACAGCTTGGGTAGTAGTTCCACCTTTCAAAGAAAGGGACTCAAGATGGTTTATTCCAATTATAGCAGGAATAACTTGCCTCAGCTTGCAAGAGAAAGTGTGTATGTTCAGATACTGCAAAGGACACAGTGTTCAGCAACTGGGCCTCTGATTCAGGAGAAATAATGTGTATCTTGTCCTGAACATGATGCAGAGGATCAATTCTACATCCTTCCACAGATAATGTGTATCTTGTCCTGAACATGATGCAGAGGATCAGTTCTACATCCTTCCACAAATAATGTGTATCTTGTCCTGAACATATTGCAGAGGATCAATTCTACATCCTTCCACAGATGTTGTATATCTTGTCCTGAACATGATGCAGAGGATCAATTCTACATCCTTCCACATATATTGTGTGGGTGAAGGGAGTTTGATAATAATGTCTACATTGTATTGGTGGTCATAAGAAGGCATATTTCTATTGTGGGTGGTGCTACAACAACCCCAGGACCACTGCATGACATTCAGCTGCTGTATTTGAGGAATTAGATGTGTGTTCATATTGTTGGAGTTAAGTCAAAAACTTTCAAGATGAGAGGAGACCCCAACAAGGGTGCAACTCACCTCCTCCTCTGTGATAGATTTTAGTAAAGAGGTTATCAATACTCAGACACAGCATAGAGAGTATATGTTTTGGGACATGAAGGTTATACCTTTAATGTTTGCAGATGATATTGACCTAGCCAAAAGATAATGTGATCTCAAACATATACCTGTGCCAGAAGACAATGTGATCTCCAGCATATACCTGTGCCAAAAGACAATGTGATCTTTAGGATATACCTATACCAAAAGACAATGGGATCTCCAGCATATACCTGTGCCAAAAGACAATGTGATTTCCAGCATCTACCTGTGCCAAAAGACAATGTGATCCTCTACATATATCTGTACCAAAAGACAATGTGATCTCCAGCATATACCTGTGCCAAAAGACAATGTGATCTCCAGCATATACCTGTGCCAAAAGACAATGTGATCATCAACATATACCTGTGCCAAAAGACAATGTGATCTCCTACATATACCTGTGCCAAAAGACAATGTGATCTTCAATGTATACCTGTGCCAAAAGACAATGTGATCTCCAACATATACCTGTGCCAAAAGACAATGTGATCTCCAACATATACCTGTGCCAAAGGACAATGTGATCGCCAACATATACCTGTGCCAAAAGACAATGTGATCTTCTACATATACCTGTGCCAAAAAACAATGTGATCTCCAACATATACCTGTGCAAAAAGACAGTGTGATCTCCAACATATACCTGTGCAAAAAGACAATGTGATCTCCAGCATATACCTGTGCCAAAAGACAATGCGAACTTCAACATATACCTGTGCCAAACGACAATGTGATCTTCAACATATACCTGTGCCAAAAGACAATGTGATCTTTAGGATATACCTATACCAAAAGACAATGTGATCTCCAGCATATACCTGTGCCAAACGACAATGTGATCTTTAGGATATACCTATACCAAAATACAATGTGATCTCCAGCATATACCTATGCCAAAAGACAATGTGATCTCCTACATATACCTGTGCCAAAAGACAATGTGATCTCCAACGTATACCTGTGCCAAAAGACAATGTGATCTTTAAGATGTACCTATACCAAAAGTCAATGTGATCTCCAGCATATACCTGTGCCAAAAGACAATGTGAACTTTAGGATATGCCTATACCAAAAGGCAATGGGATCTCCAGCATATACCTGCGCCAAAAGACAATGTGATCTCCAACATCTACCTGTGCCAAAAGACAATGTGATCTTTAGGATATACCTATACCAAAAGACAATGGGATCTCCAGCATATACCTGTGCCAAAAGACAAAGTGATCTCCAGCATATACCTGTGCCAAACGACAATGTGATCTCCTACATATACCTGTGCCAAAAGACAATGTAATCTCCAGCATATACCTTTGCCAAAAGACAATGTGAATCCTACATATATCTGTACCAAAAGACAATGTGATCTCCTATATATACCTGTGCCAAAAGACAATGTAATTTTCAGCATATACCTGTACACTCTTCAACTGAATGTGATGATACTTGGATGAAATCAGAATGTCCAAATAAGAGACTATGTGTCTTGCCAAAAACTGTAGATTGCTCTCTTTAAGTGAACAGTACGTTCCATAAAATGGAGAAATTGAGATTAAGGTGATTAGAATGCTGACCAGCATAGTGCTATAGAGGGATTGCTATGCAGGCCTTATACTGATCTGTGGTGGTAAAATCTGAGTTGAGCCATAAGAAAAAGTCTTAGTTTATTGATAAATCTGTCCTTCTCCTATTTCACCTAGGGCCATGAGCTTTGTGTAGTGATGTAATACATGAAACCATAAAAAGAAGCAGTATAAATTATGTTCTTTTACAAGACAGCTGGTTTCACTTTCCTTAACACATTTATTAGCTTGCCAGTCTTGGAGAACTTTGAAGTACAAACACTTCTCCTGTTTGTATTTGGGGGTGGGAGTGGTTGGCACTAGTGTTTAAGGCCTAGGATCCTCTTTGTGAGGTACTTTTGTGGCCTCTCCAGTTGTTGCAGGTGTCTAGTGAGGTACATGCCTAATGGGACATTGTACTCGATGATTGGCCTAATGAGGAAAGAGTAGAGGGAGACAATGACCTCTTTATTCCTGGATGCAAAACCCTTAGTAATGAGATGTGCCACATAGAAGAACTTTCTGACCACAGTGGCAGTGTGGTGGTCAAAAGAGAGGTTGCTGTCAACCTGTGTTCCCAGATCTCTTATAATGCCGTCTGTGTTCAGTGGACTACCATTGATGTAGTAATTCACGGGAACTGGGTTTTTCCCAAAGGGGATGACGACACATTTTTTGGCATTGAGCTTAAGGCCATGGTTCTGACACCAGTCATTGGTCTCAGTGGAGCCTTTCTGTAGGATGTCAACATCACTTGGGGAGTTAATAATGGCACCCAACTTGCAGTCATCTGCAAACTTTGTCAGACAGAGTCCCTTCATGTTGGACTGGACTTCTGAAAGTAGATCCCAAACAGGAGAGAACCCAGGACTGATCTCTGTGGGACTCCACTCGTGACTGGTCAGCAGTCTGACTTGGAGTCAGCTACTTTCACACTGTGGGTTCTATCTGTGAACAAGTCTGCAACCCATCTAGTGATATATGGGTTGATGCCTAGCTTAGAGAGTTTTTCTATGATTCCTGAGTGGGGAATGGTATCAAAGGCTTTGGTCAGATCAATGTAGGCTGTATGAACCACCTTGCTTTCATTCACACCTCTGGTGACTGACTCCAAGAAGTTGACCAAGTTGAGCAGGCGTGATCTACCCTTCACAAAACCAAACTGTGGGGGATCCAGAGTTTGGAGATTCCCTATATCCTTGTTTATTAGGTCCATGATGATGCATTCCATAGCTTTGCATATCAGACTTGTCAGACTAATCGGGAGATAGTTCCCAGAGTCTGTAATTGCTCCTCCTTTGTGGAGAGGGGTGACTATAGCAGTGCGCCATTCGTTAGAGACAAAGCCTGAGGTGAGGCTGTGATTGAACAGGGCACACAGGTGAGGTGATAGTTCACTCTGTAGTTCATGTAGAACACAGACAGGGATACTGGCAGGTCCCATAGAAGCTGTATTCTTGGCCGTGGACAGTGCTGTTTAACCTGTGCAGCAGTAATACTGAGTGCCTGGCAATCTACTGATATTGTGATTGGTCCTTTTGGGGGGAGAGAGGGAAAAGTTGTCACTGAATCTGTCGGCCGCTATATTGGCAATATCTGTTGGCTCGGTATAGGAGTTACCATTGTGCAGTAGCTCAGAGCAAATCTAGGTATTGCCATGGTTCTTTACATAACTATAGAAGGCCTTGTGATTGTCTTTACTATCTTCTGCAATTCTGTTTTCATAGCTAGCTTTAGGGGATTTGGTGAGGGATCTCAACTTTTTGTTGAGGCTGATAAGGGAGTTTTTCCAGTCTTGGGACTTCACCTTATTCTGCATCAGTTTCCTCCTTCTGTTGTAGAGTTTGTTGATGGCAGGGGACCACCAGATTGGCTTTCTATTTTTGGAGGAGAGCGTCTTGGTTCTATTGAGTATGGCGAGATCCATGCATTTGTGTACGTGTTTGTACAATGGGTTGGTGTATGAATCAGCAGTCATGCAACTATTCTCTATTTGCATGGGTGCCATGAAGTTAGCCACCTCTGTTCTTAGGAGCCCAAAGTTAGCTTTAGAGAAGTGTTTCATGGCAGTTAAATTTGTGAGGGGGGGTGGGAGGAATATGGATTTCCAAGGTGATTAGTTTGTGGTTGGATCTAACCAAGGAGGAGTTGAATATTGGTGTGCAGCAATGGTAGCCCATGTTAGTAATGACCAGGTCAAGGATGTTGCTACCTCTAGTGGTGGTAAGAACAAGCTGGTCCAGGGCATTGGAATTAATAAATTCCAGGAAACATTGGGCAAGTGTATTGGCACATGAGTAGTTTTCCCAGTTAATGGAGGGGTAGTTGAAGTCACACAATATGAGTGTGTTAGGTTGGACCCTAATATTCCCAGGGTGCCTAGGAACATGGAGTTTGTGTCTTGGGGCATGGTTGGGGACCTATAACAGGCTACAACCTGAATCACTGTCTTACCCAGTGTTAGCTGCACCTGAAGTATCTCTGATGCATTATGCTGGGCTACCATTCTGGAGGTGTGCACATACTTTATGAATATGGAAACACCACCACCTTTGGAGCTTCAGTCCACATTCTGGGGCTGAAAGGTGTGGAATGAGTTATAGCCTGGTAGTACAGGGGGGCTTTCTGCTGCCTTGAACCAGGTCTCTGTTACAGCACAAATGTCGATGTTCTCCATTTTAAGGAGTGCTTCAAGCAAGTGCATTTTGATATTTAGACTTCTAGCATTGAGCAGCATGACCCTCAGATTGCATTTGTAGCGTTAGTCATGTCATCCCAGGCAGACAGATACTGGATCCCCTTAGAATGACACCAGAAACTTAGCCAATTGTTGAAATAAATAATTTTCTGCTTGTACTGTGGTATCATTCTGGGTGATGGTAGGATGCTCCTCGTGGGTAGGGTCGTACCCGCCTGGGCTACATAATCTGAGAGGTCCTCCATGTCTCTTTTCATGTAGTCCAGTGAGGTACATCTCAGGTCATTTACAACCACATGTACAATGACAGAGTCATATCTGTACCTGTTGTTGAGGGACCTGAATGTGTGCATTATATGGTGGATCCTGGCACCTGACAGGCAGTTGACTGTTACTTTCTCCTTATTCAACCTAGTGAGTGGGACATCAGTGTGCCTCATTATCAAGTCACCTATGACTAGTGTGCTGGGCATGCTGTTTTGCCTTAGGGGCTTTGGTTGCATGGAACTGTTTATTTCTAAGGCAGTGCATATGAGAATGCAATTACTCTCTGAGACAGAAAAATAAAAGGAAAATGCAATGACATAGTTCAAAAATGCATGAAACATTTAAAGGCATGATGGAGAAATGCATGAGAAGCAAAATGCAGAAGAAAAAGAAACATGGTGGAAGGAGCAACACAAGCCATTAGGGACACTCTTTAAATATTACCCTAAGTTCCTAACAAAGTTAATAGAACAACTGGTTTTGTAGCATGAAACACATTTTGAAAATTAAGAACCATGGAGGAGACACTGCAGACACCTGACACACTTTACATGTTAAGACATGCAAAAAATTAGAAAAACAGGTCTTGTACCATGATGCAGTTTCAGAAAAGTAAAAAGAATTAAACTCTGTAATCTTCTTTGATTTATGAGAGACAGGAAAAAACAATAAGAGGCAGCATCTGGAATGCTGTCGAGAGGAATGATTGTGAATGTTGATTTTAGTATGTGTGTGTGTGTGTGTGTGTGTGTGTGTGTGTGTGTGTGTGTGTGTGTGTGTGTGTGTGTGTGTGTGTGTGTGTGCATACGGATTCACTTTATAATCCCGAATTCCTAAAATACTGAATCTCAGAATTTTGAGACAGCTGTAAATACCGAAATCCCAAAAGCACAAATTTTGAAATCACGAATCCTACACTAACCAGACACCAAACACATACACAAATACACACCTTTCCCCACACACAAACACACACACCTACACTACATACAAGCAGGGAGGCAAGACCCCCTGCACCCCCACACACCCCCTACTTAAATATACTAACTCCAGGGTCGCACTACACAGACAGACAAACACACGAAAACACCGCCACACACCTACATTCCCCTTGCACAAACACATCACAGTCACAACACACACTGACACACACTAAAGCCCCTAAACAACACCCTTAAACATACATACTTACCTGAACTTCCATTCAAAAACCGCAACACCAGAAGCACTACTTCAACATCTCCGAACGTCGGGATTTTGAAATTCACGCTTCTGGGGTTTTGGTATTTAGAACTTTAGGCTTTATGATCTCGGGATTCTGAAATTCAGTATTTCAGAATTTCAAGATTATAAAGTGTTCCTGTGTGTACACATCTATGTGTATCTGAATGTGTGCACATGTGCAGAAGAGTGAGTGAGGGGTGGCTGTGTGAATACAATGCACTGGCCAGCAGTGGTGATTACTGAAGGAAAGTGCTAATTAGCACTAGTGGTAACACTGCTCAATGTAGACACATGCAAATTAGCTGATAATGAGGTCTTTCCTCATTGTAGCTAAACATACATCTTAATCAGGCAGTGGTAGTTCGCTCATGGTGGGATTCTTAGCAAATTACAACATAACATGCAGTTTTTTTATAGCAATTTACTTATTTATTGAATAAGATTTGCTAGAATTTATGTTAATGATAGCAGATTTACTATGTTTTACTAATCACCATTTTTTGTTAAACAGATTTCTTTCAGAATGCCTGGCTGTTTATATGTTTTCTTCAGAATACTTTTGGCCCATGTCAGATATGGACTACACATAATGACACAGTCTCAAAGAAAAATACCATACAGACTATCAGAAACAAAATCTATCACTTCTTCATTAGCTCACCTTCTCTTGAGCACCTCCTTATAAAAAAAAAGCAAAATGACTTTCACTGCAGCACAGAGCAGACCTATTACTACACTGTCAGTTTCAAACTTTGACAATGTAACTCATTGCCAATACTGTCAAACTTTATACCAAACCCAAAGATTCATATTCTGCAACCTCAGATGCCTCTACCAAATAACTCCACCCCACCCAGAACTGACAAACCAAGCTACACTGCACCAAGTGTTCTTTCTCCATCCTTTCTCCAAATATATGGGAATCTCCACCCCATAGTCTCAAGGTGAACTTGAAAATTTCCCCCTCAACAAACCAAACTGTACTTGCCAGGCAACATCACCTAAGGGCCTCTCAACCTCTAACAACCTCTCGCATTCTATCAGGTACTAGCATCTCCTAACTCTACCTCACCCACCTGCCCTGAATCACATTACCCCACAGCATTTCTACCATAGTAAAAATGAAAAAGAGTATACCGTGGCTGAGAATCACTTTATTCCAGGAACAATACACAGTAAAAACAATGTAAAAAGGTAATGTAAAATGTTAAATGGGGTCTCCTTGAAACAGGTGCTGAAAGCACTATCTCTAACTCATTGAATAATGTATTTCTATACAAATAATGCTTATTTTTAAATGTGCCTATGTTAATTGTTGTTTCATTGTTTTTAATGATGTTTTTGGTTAATGATATATATAGTTGGAGAGGATTTCTTGTTTTTAGGTCTGAAGAAGCAGTCAAGTAGATAGACTTTGAAAGTGCTTGCCTTTTTACATTGTTTTTACTGTGTATTGTGCCTGGAATAAAGCGATTCTCAGCCAAGGTATACTCTCTTTTGTTTTTGCATCATATGAGTTGGTTTTGGTCAGAGAATATTTCACCAGCTTATGGACTTTTTATTGTTCCTGATTTCTACCAAAGTGTAATATTGAAATATAATTATATAAAATGTGCATTTATCTCATGATTGTTTCTATATCTATTAATTGCTGCTATACAGTTTTTGTTATAAATTGTCACTTCCTGTTATGTTTTTGATATGTGCAAGTTACAGCCTCTCTATTCCACTTTTTTTCTTCTTTTTTCTTTCTTTTATTTTTGCTTTGTGAATTATTTCACCCAAGCAGTACCTGCAAATGGTCAGTTAAAACACAATAAGAAATGTATATAAATAAATTCCAGTTTTTTTTTCTATATTGAAAATGTAAGGTATCAAAACACATTGTTTGTACTAAGAGACAACATTTATGGAGTGGGAGCTAAGATTTGAAATGTTTTGAACATTTCCAAAAATCCTGGCTATGCCCTTTTTAGGAACTATAACAGGGTAGAAACCACAGGAAGACGAAAACAACTAAAGAGGACCTGCTGAAGCTGGATTATTGGTTATAGGCAAGGTGAACAACACTCTGTACAAAAAAGTGAACTATCCATGACCAGCTACATATATCACTTTAAATGCAGGCACACATGAGAAGGAGGTCAGTCATAGCATAAGTAGAGTATCAGATTAGATAGTGGCTGGCGTTATATAACAACAGTGCTCACTATAGCATTAAATGGACCAATAATAATATTTCAGTTACAATATTCATTTGCTTGAGTAGGAACAACTACATTCCCAATAAGTCCTTATGATCTAATGAGAATAAACTCCTCTCTGTCCTCAAACCTATCAAATCAGCTGGGAATGTTCTGTACTCATACCATGTTGCTAAGGCCTGAAACTCTTTACCTGTATCCATCAGGTCAATACCCACACTAACATCCTTTAAAACAATTCTGAAAGACATTCTAGTAAAAATCTGGCTCTGTTCTTTCTGATCACCAGGATAACCTATATCCCTAAATGCGAACAAGTATCTATGTTTGCCTTACACCTCCTTACTCTCTTTTCTTCACTAACTTACTTACTTCTATCAATTTCTCTCACTCGACTCTCTATCTACATATACCATAACACTGTTTTTTTCTCTCATTTCATTTTACAATTCTTGTTTGTATTATAGGTTCATAGGTGTGTACTAGGCTAATAGCCCTGGGGCCTTTACAAGCCTAACCATAAGATTACCCTGGCATAGTGACACCCAACCTTAATTCCCAGTGCCTCTATCGAGTAGAGCCACTGGTGTGATCCCTGGGATGAATTTTCTATTTCCCATCCACTCATCAAGATTTCTCTTGAAGAGGGTCAGTGAGGTGCTCTGCTTGACATATATGGGGAGTCTTTTCCATAGCATGGGCAGTCTCTGGGTTATGAACCTGTCCCTCCAGCATGTTCTGTTAATTGTGGTAATGAGGTTGAGGTCTCTGGAACATGTGGTGTGGAGGGATTGGGATTTCTTTAGATGTAGCATTTCTAACAGAGCAAGGTCAGACATGGCTTTGTAAGTCGAGCAGAGATCGCCTCTAAGTAGGCGATATGAGACAGAGAATAGATGGAGGTTTTTGAGTCCGTCCATATAGGACAAGTGTTTAAGTCCTAGGATCCTTTTTGTGAGGTACGTTTGCGGCCTCTCCAGTTGTTGCAGGTGTCTAGTGAGGTACATGCCAAATGGGGCATTGTACTCGATGGTTGGCCTAATGAGGGAAGAGTAGAGGGAGACAATGACCTCTTTCTTCCTGGATGCAAAGCCCTTAGTAATGAGATGTGCCACATAGAAGGACTTTCTGACCACACTGGCAATGTGGTGATCAAAAGAGAGGTTGCTGTCAACCTGTGTTCCCAGATCTTTTATAATGCCTTCTGTGTTCAGTGGACTACCATCAATGTGGTAATTCATGGGAAATTAGTTTTTCCCAAAGGGGATGACAACAAATTTTTTGGCCTTGAGCTTAAGACCATGGTTCTGACAGCAGTCGTTGGTCACAGTGAGGCCATTATGTAGGATGTCAATATCACTTGGGGAGTTAATAATAGCTCCCAACTTGTAATCGTCTGTGAACTTTGTCAGAGTCCCTTCATGTTGACCTGGACTTCAGAGACGTAGATACCAAACAGGAGAGGACCCAGAACTGAACCCTGTGGGACTCCACTCATGACTAATCGGCAGTCTGAATTGGAGTCAGCTACTTTCACACTGTGGGTTCTACCTGTGAGCCAGTTTGCAACCCACCTAGTGATATAGGGGTTGATGCCATGCTTAGCGAGTTTTTCTATGATTCCTGAGTGGGGAATGTTATAAAAAGCTTTGGCCAGATCAAGGTAGGCTGTATGAACCGCATTGTCTTCATCCACAGCTCTGGTGACTGACTCAAAGAAGTTGACCAAGTTGAGCAGGCATGATCTACCCTTCACAAAACCAAACTGTGTGGCATCCAGAGTTTGGAGATTCTCTATATCCTTGTTTATTAGGTCCATGATTATGCATTCCATAGCTTTGCATATCAGACTCGTCAGGCTAATGGGGCAATAATTCTTAGGGTCTGTAGTTGCTCTTCCTTTGTGGAGAGAGATAACTGTAGCAGTGTGCCATTTGGCAGGGACAAAGCCTGAGATGAGGCTTTGATTGAACAGAGCACACAGGTGAGGTGCTAGTTCACTCTGTAGTTCATGTAGAACACAACCAGAGATATTGTCAGTTCCCATAGAAGCTGTATTCTTGGCCTTGGACCGTGCTGTTTTAACCTTTGCAGCAGTATTACTGGGTGCCTGGCAATCTACTGGTATTGTGATTGGTCCTTTGGAGGGGAGAGGGTGGTAAAGTTGGCACTGAATCTGTCGGCCAGTATACTGGCAACTTCTGTTGGTTCGGTATAGGAGGTACCATTGTGCAGTAGCTCAGAGCAAATCTGGGTATTGCCGTGGAGATTCTTTACATAACTATAGAAGGCCTTGTGATTGTCTTTACTATCTGCTGCAATTCTGTTTTCATACCTAGCTTTAGAGGACTTGATGAGGGATCTCAACTTTTTGTTGAGGCAGATAAGGGAGTTTTCCCAGTCTTGGGACTTCACCTTATTCTGCATCAGTTTCCTCCTTCTGTTGTAGAGTTTGTTTATGGCAGTGGACCACCAGATTGGCTTCCTTTTTTTTTTGGAGGAGAATGTCTTGGTTCTACTGGGTATGGCAAGATCCATGCATTTGTGTACGTGTTTGTACAGTGCATTGGTGTATGATTCTGCAGTCATGCAACTATTCTCCATTTGCATGGGTGCTGTGAAGTTAGCCACCTCTGTTTTTAGGATCCCAAAGTTAGCTTTAGAGAAGTTTTTCATGGTGGTTACCTTTGCTGGGGGATGGGGGGTGGAAGGGATTTGGATTTCCAAGGTGATTAGTTTGTGGTCAGATCTAACCAGGGAGGAGCTGACTGTTGGTGTAGAGAAACAGTTGCTCATGCTAGTAATGACCAGGTCAAGGATGTTGCTACCTCTAGTAGGCGTAAGAATGAGCTGGTCAAGGGCATTGGAATTAATGAATTCCAGGAAACGTTGGGCAGGTGTATTGGTACATGAGTAGTTTACCCAGTTAATGGAGGGGTAGTTGAAGTTGCCCAGTATGAGTGTTAGGTTGGACCCTAATATTCTCCAGGGTGCTTAGGAACGTGGAGTGTGAGTCTTGGGACATGGTTGGGGACCTATAGCAGGCTACGACCTAAATCGCTGTCTTACCCAATGTTAGCTGCACCTGAAGTATCTCTGATGCATTATGTTGGACTACCAGTCTGGAGGTGTGCGCATCCTTTATGAATATGGAGACACCACCGCCTTTGGAGCTTTGGTCTAACATCTGTGACTGAAAGGTGTGGAATGAGTTATAGCCTGGTAGTGCAGTGGTGCTTTTTTGCTGCCTTGAACCAGGTCTCTGTTACAGCACAAATGTCAATGTTCTCCATTTTAAGGAGTGCCTCAAGCGAGTGCATTTTGAGATGTAGACTTCTAGCGTTGAGCAACATGACCCTCAGATTGCATTTGTTTGTAGCTGTTACGGTAGTAATTTGGTCTTTGGAACACTGTCTAAAAAAAGCACTATAGGGGTGGCAAGAGCCTTGGCCAGTATCTGGAAGCCCAGGGGTGACAGATGGAGGCCATCTCTGGCAAAGCATCGAGGTCTGTCAGTCATGTCATCCCAGGCAGACAGATACTGGCTCCCCTTAGAGTGACACCAGAAACTTAGCCAATTGTTGAAATCAATCATTTTCTGCTTGTACTGTGGTATCATTCTGGGTGATGGTAGGATGCTGCTTAGGGCTAGGGTCATACCTGCCTTGGCTACATAATCTGAGAGCTCCTCCATGTCTCTCTCTTCATGTAGTCCAGGGAGGTATGTCTCAGGTCATTCACACCCATATGTACAATGACCGAGTCATATTTGTACCTGTTGTTGAGTGACCTGAGTGCATGCATTATGTGTCAGATCCTGGCACCTGACAGGCAGCTGACTGTTACTTTCTCCTTATTCAACCTAGTGAGTGGGACATCAGTGTGCCTCACTATCGAGTCATATATAACTAGTGTGTTGGTGATGCTGTTTTGCCTTAGAGGCTTTGGTTGAGGGCACACTATTTAGGATATTTATGTGTCACTTGATTAGTGTTGTGTTGTGGTAGTAGAGTGTGTTTCTGCCTTGGAGGGCTCTGCTGCTTGGGTAGATTTTTACTGAGAGCCTCAGTGAAGGTGGGTGTGTGGTTTGTGTTTTTATGTGAAGGCAGTGCTGGTGTGCGTTCTGGAGGGCTATGTGTTCCATGTGGTGTGGTGCAAGTGTTGACCTTCTCCTCTTGGCTTCCAGTTTGAATATATAAGTGCATCTCTTGCAAGTCTGAATGTTGGAAGGCAAGAGGAGAGGGTTGTTGGTGTACATGAGGCAGTTGCTCCATAGCCTCAGGATGCCCAAGTTCACCAGGTTAATAGGAGAAAGCACAGGGAACTGACCTTTAGGCATGCCTGGTGGGGTGGGCATTGATAATAAGTACTACTGCTGGTAGCACTTGTGTGCTACAATAATTGCTACAAGAAGTCTGGTAAAGTGCTAGACTAATAAACTACTATAAGTGCAGGAGAGGAGAGAACTAGTAGATCTAAGGGAAAAATTGAAAAGCAGGCTCTGGCACCACTCAGAAGCTTGCAAACAGTCCTGGATACAGCAAGTCTGTATCTGGACTAGACTAGTTGCAGGAATGGGGGGATACAAGTGCAAATGTCGGCTTTTAAATCAGAAAGTTGAGAGAGATGGAAAAACTGACCAAATGGCCAATAACTGAACTTTCTGGGCCTAGAAACCACTCCTTATGTGGTAGATAGATTACCTAGTGCTTACCACTCCCACTGATAAGCTAGAAGGCTTCCCTCCAAAAAAGAAAGGCTTGAGGGGGCTCAGGTGCTTACAGTCTTGGATACAGCAAATCTGTATCTGGACTAGACTAGTTACAGGAAAGGGGGGATACAAGTGAAAATGCGGGCTTTAAAATCAGAAAGTTGAGAGAGATGGAGAAAACTGCCCAAACGGCCAATAACTACAATTTCTGGGCCAAGAAACCACTCTTTATGTGGTAGATAGATTACCTAGTGCTTACCACTCCCACTGATAAGCTAGAAGGCTTCCCTCCAAAAAAGAAAGGCTTGAGGGGGCTCAGGTGCTTACAGTCTTGGATACAGCAAATCTGTATCTGGACTAGACTAGTTACAGGAAAGGGGGGATACAAGTGAAAATGCGGGCTTTAAAATCAGAAAGTTGAGAGAGATGGAGAAAACTGCCCAAACGGCCAATAACTACAATTTCTGGGCCAATAAACCACTCTTTATGTGGTAGATAGATTACCTAGTGCTTACCACTCCCACTGATAAGCTAGAAGGCTTCCCTCCAAAACAGAAAGGCTTGAGGGGCTCAGGAGCTTACAAACAGTCCTGGATACAGCAAATCTGTATCTGGGCTATAGTTACAGGAAAGGGGAGAAACAAGTGCAAATGTAGACTTTTCAGACAATAAGAATATGCTCTCATGCTCTCGTAAACTTGTAGATACAATCAGGTTTCAAGATAAGTTGGTATATGCAAAATTCTGGGATCAACAAAGGATTATCTTAACAGATGAACAAAAAGTTTTTGCTATTAAATCTACCCTCATATTTTCCCCTTTCAAAAAGCTCATCTATACTCAATTCATGATTAACAACAACCTATACTACACTCCTAGTCATTTAAACAACTTTAATCCTAATATATCCCCTGCCTGTCCCTGCTGTTCTTTCCCGCAGGCTGATATCTTACATATAATTTGGTTCTGCTGCTACTCTCACAGTATTTGGTGCTCACTAAAGGTGAGACTTGAAAAGACGGGTTACCACAAATCAACTCTCTCTTGAGAAATGGCTGTAGTACACATTACTAACCTTGAATTTTCAAAATTAAGATTCCACATCCTAATTACACTGTGCCTTCTAGTTAAATCTTATATCTCCAAAAATTGGTTAGACCATTCTAAAATGACTTGGGAGGGGTTTAGAAATCTGGCTGTTAATTACGTTGCTTCACAAAAGCTCATTATTACTGATGCATGTAAGCGCACATACTTTCAAACATTTTGGGAAGTCATTTTTGAACTTTTGGCTGATAACTAACTATCAAAATATTGGACGACACACTATTACTGCTTGCTCCGCTTTCACATACCCCTTCCTCTCCTCACCTAAATACCGCTGCTTCTCTAAACTCCCCACAGGGTTGATTTAGGTAGTTAATTGAGGCGTATATAACTTACCACCCTGCATACTTTCTTTCTTTCCCTTTTTAATTTCTCCAAGTCTTTTGGGCTTCTAATACCATGACGGGACTGGACCCCGTTCCTAAGACAAGGTATGATTAAAGTTCATGAAATTAGTATTATTTCACTCTTTGATGTTAGCCAAAAGTGCTCTTCACAGTACCCGCAATGTGCCCAGCAATGACTCCTTCTGCAATTCGTACGGTGTTGCATTAATTGGTAACATATCTAAATATGATTGTGAATTCTTTTTTATAAGACCTGTTGCTCCTACTACTATTGGAACTGTCTGGGTATCTTTCTTCCACATGGCTGTAGTTTCTACCTGCAGATCAAGGTATTTTATGACTTTGTGTCTCTCTGTACGCAAGACACTATAGTCACTAGGTGTGGCAATTTCAATGATCAATGCTACTTTTGTCTTCTTTTCTTGGATCGTTATGTCCAGTTTTCTAGCATCTATCTTTTGGACTGTTGGTATTGGGTGATACCATGTGATGTAAACTTCATCATTTTCTGATTCTCTGTGGCTCATGTTTCCAGTGTTTTTCAGCCACTTCGATAACATAATGTTTGCACAATCTCCAGTGTAACAGTCTCGCCACATTATCATGCTTTTCAGTATACAGTCCCTCTGCCATTAGGGCATCGCAACCAGCAATAAGGTGTGTAACTGTTTCCAGCTCTGTTCCACAAAACCTACATATGTCTGTTTCTCCGACATGTTCAATGGATTTAGTAAACCAATGTGTATGCAGCCCACTATCTTGGGCTGCCAATATTAACCTTTCATTTCTTGATGTAAATTCACCTTTCCTTAACCATTCCTGCATTCGTTCTTGATCAAAATGAGGCTCTTCCAGAAGTTTTTTATACTTGCAACTATATTTATGTTTTTTCCACATTTCTTGCCTTCTCATCTGGTCCTTCACGTTATATTCTTTCTTTTCTTTTTTTGCACATTCAGTTGCTGCCTGGTTTTTATCCACTTTTGGTTTGATTTCCATTCCTGCTTGACATCGATATGCTTCTGCTAAATTAAGCAGAGATGTCATCTTAGGTGTATTCTCCTCATGTTTCAAAACTTTCACCACAATTGGATCTTGTGAGGTCAATAGATATGTGTGGAGTCCCACGATTACAGATCTATACATGTAATCAATTTCATGGAGGCCCGGGGAATATATAATCTTGGTATACACTGATTTTTATAAATCATTTGGTGAGCATGAAGCATCCTTCTTGTTTTGATATCCAGTCTATCCAACACTTTTTGGGTCCAGCTAATCACTCCAAAACTATAAGTTAGGACAGGAAGAGCAAACTGATTTATAGCTTGGATCTTGTTCCTAGGTGTCAGTGCTGTTTTCAGGATTAATTTAAATCTTCTAAAGTACTCCTTACTAAGTCTTATTCGCATTTGTTCATGTTTTATTGCTGATCCTTCATCAGTTCCCAAGTATTTATACACCCCCTCTTGCTCAAGTTCTTTTATATCACATTCTTGTCCCAAACTGATGTTTTTCTGGTGTTGCAATTTTCCTTTTTTAAAGGTTGCTTTTGCACATTTATCAAGACCAAATGACATTCCTATATCATCTGAAAAAGTTTTGACAACCTGCAGCTGTGCTTTCAGTTCCTCATCTGATGAACTATACAATTTTAAATCATCAACAAAGAGAAGATGAGAAGTCATTAGACTTTGTTGTTTTCTAGAAACCAAATTGTAGACATGGCCTAGGCTGTTAAGTAAACAGCTTAATGAGTTAATGGCAAGGCAGAATAACAAGGGTGACAGAGAGTTTCCCTGGAATATCCCCTTTTGAATTTTTATCCCTGGGATAATAATCTGTCCTTTATCATGGCTTAATTGCAAAGTGGTGTTCCACTGTTTCATGGTTACTGTAATGTAATCAATCAGTGTAGGGTGTATCTTATACATTTTTAAGCACTCTTTTATCCATGAATGTGGGATACTATCAAATGTTTTTTTGTAGTCAATCCATGCCATACTTTGGTTCTTCCCCTTCTTACAATTCTCCACTATAACTTTGTTTAACAACAAATGATCCTTTGTTCCATATGACTTTCTTTTATTGCCCTTTTGTTCTACTGCCATAATTGAGTTTTCTTCTAAATGACTATAAACTCTGTCAGCATCAATTCCTGTGTATAGTTTGTATGTTGTCGGAAGAAAAGTTATTGGTCTATAATTTTTAGGGTAGCTTGCAGGTTCACGCTTAAGTAAGAGTTCCCTTAGTATGATTGTCCTCATGTTTT
>NC_056746.1:1355860311-1355865311 GCF_019279795.1 Protopterus annectens | reverse complement strand
TAAGCATTTACTAAATTTCTACAAATATTTGCATTTTATTTAGTTATTAATATTTTAAAGCTAATGACTGCATAATACTCACATGTTATCTAATTACTATTAACGTAGTAAAACCCAGAGACTGCATAAAAAAACACGTCATTGCATTGAAATCCATATAAAACCATGCAGTGACCTTCTCTCTACTCCACTTTCATTCTGCACTGTAAATATGACACACAAAAATATAACACACTGCATGTAACCAAATGTAACATATATAAACAAATGTAAAAACCCAATCAGTAATCTGGCAATCTGGCAAAACTGCAATCCAGATTGTAGCTTGCTACAGACACTCCACCATGCCACAGGATTCCCACTCCTCTTTTCTTGATACACTGGAAAATATTAAGGTACAATCCAACACTCTAATAATGTGAGATTTCAACTACCCTACCATTAACTGGGAAAACTACTTGTGCACCAATGCTTTTGCTCAAAGTTTTCTGAAAATCATCAATTCTAATGCCTTGGATCAACTTATCCACACCCCCACCAGGGACAGCAATATCCTGGACCTGGTCATCACCAACATGGGCGACCAGTATTCCACACCAGAGGTCAGCTCCTCATTGGTCAGATCCAACTACAAGCTAATCACCCCAGACATCCACATCCTGCTCCCACCCCCCCACCCCCATTAGGAAAACAACCATAAAAAAATTTCTCCAAAGCCAACTTCACGCTTCGTAAGACAGAAGTGGCAAACTTCACGACACCCATGTAGATGGACAATAGAGGTATGACTGCTGAATCCTACACAAATGCACTTTATAAGCACTTACACGAGTGCATAGAGCATGCTATCTCTAACAGAACCAAGATCCTATCCTCCATAAAAAGGAAGTCAATCTGGTGGTCTTCTGCCATAAACAAACTCTACAACAGAAGAAAGAAACTGTCACAAAAAAGAGTAAAATCCCACGATTGGAGGAGCTCCCTGGTCAGCCTCAGTAAGAAGCTGAGATCCCTCATAAAATCCTCCAAAGCTAGATATGAAAACAAAACCGCCACTGATTCTAAAGACAACCACAAAACATTCTATAGCTATGTCAAGAATATCAATGGCAACACTCAGATCTGCTGTGAGTTACAGCACAATGACACTAAATATACAGAACCAACTGATATTGCCAACATCCTGGCAGATAGGTTCAGTGCTAACTTTACCCCCCTCTCACCCCTAAAGGGCCCATCTTTATGCCGGAAGAATGCAAAGTTCCTGTAATAATGGCTGCACAAGTAAAAACCTCACTCTCCAAAGCCAAGAACACAGCATCCATGTGACCTGACAACATCCCAAGTTACCTTCTACATAAACTACAGAATGAACTGGCACCCCACCTAAGTACCATATTCAATCATAGCCTCACCTCAGGCTTTGTGCCCATTGAATGGCACACCACGATGGTTATCCCACTCCACAAAGGGGGGACAACAACAGACCCCAGGAATTACCGCCCTATTAGCCTGATGAGCCTGGTCTGCAAGGCCATGGAACATATCATCATGGAACTCATAAACAAAGACATTGGAGATCTCCCAACTCTGGACCCCACACAGTTCAGGTTTGTAAACGGCAGATCATGTCTCCTAAACTTGATTGACTTCTTTAAAGTAGTCATCAAAGCCTTAGATGAGGGTAAGATGGTTCACACAGCCTATCTAGATCTCGCCAAGGCTTTCGACACCATCCCCCACTCTGTTATTATAGATAAACTCACTAAACTAGGTATAAATTCCTATGTCACAAGATGGGTTTCCAACTGGCTTACTGATAGAACCCACACTGTGAAAGTAGCAGACTCCAAATCAGACTTCAGACCAATGACAAGTGGAGTACCGCAGGGTTCAGTCCTCGGTCCTCTCCTGTTTGGTATCTACTTCTCTGAAGTACAGGCTAACACAGAAGGTCTTTGGTTAACTAAATTTGCAAATGACTGCAAACTAGGAGCCATAATCAAAACTCCTAATGATGTGGACATCCTACAAAAGGGCCTCACTGAGACAGATGCCTGGTGTCAAAGCCATGGTCTCAAGCTCAATGCCAAAAAGTGCATTGTCATCCCCTTTGTTAAAAACTCTGTACCCATGAACTACTACAAAGGTGGTAGTCTACTTAACACTGAAAGTGTGATAAGAGACCTTGGGACACAGGTGGATAGTAGTCTCTCCTTTGATAATGACATCACCACAGTGGTCAGGAAATCCTTCTACGTGGCACACCTCATCACAAAAGGTTTCTCATCCAGAAAAAAAGAGGTCATTGTTCCCCTCTACTCATCACTCATTAGACCCATTATAGAGTGCAACGCCCCTTTTGGTATGTACCTCACAAGACATCTACAACAACTGGAAAGGCTGCAAAAAATACCTCACAAAGAGGATTACTGGCCTCAAACAGATGCCTTACACAGACCGACTCAAAAGACTCCAGATTTACTCAGTCACATATCAACTACTCAGAGGTGATCTCTGCCTAACATACAAAGCTATGTCAAACCCAGAGCTGTTGGACATGCTCCACTTAAAGAAATCCCAATCCCTCCGAGCTACATGCTCTAGGGACCTAAACCTTGTCACCACAATAAACAGAACATGCTGGAGGGATAGATTCCTGTCCCAGAGACTTCCCATACTCTGGAATAGACTACTTATCTATGTCAAACAGAGCTCCTCATTAGCACTCTTCAAAAAAAATCTTGATGATTGGATGGGAGATAGGAAATTCACCCCGGGGATCATTTCTGTGGCTCTGCTTGACAGGGGCACAGGAAAATAGTTTTCTTGGGTGGCAAAAGCCAGGGTACCTTTTTGGCTAGGCTTGTATAAGCCCTAGGGCCAATAGCCTAGTACCTACCTATAAACCTATGAACCTATGAACAGTAGGTATAAAAACACAGTACAAAACTTTAATGCAAACAAAAACAAACAAAACAAAATGTTTTGTTTGTATTAAAGTTTTATACTGCGTTTTTATACCTTCTGTTTGGCCAATTTTTTGTTTTTACATTTATCTATTCATTCATCGGTTTTCCTCCTTTTGTTTTATGTTAACATATAAACAGGTACAAAGTGTACAGTTGGGTCATAACTAATAAAGTCCTTATTGATCATGCATCTTACCAAAATAACAAACGTGTAAACCCTAACTTGTTAACTACCTAGCTAAACAGTTGCTTAACTAATTAAACTAACTGACTAAATGAATAAATAAATAAATAAATGGTCTTCAGAATGGGAAAAAACAATGGACCCTAAAAGAAACATATAGATACATTGAACAGATCAGAAATACATGAGGATAGCAACATTTAGAGAAGAAGGTGTGAGTAGAACGTAGAATTATGAAAACATCCTAAAGGATAACTTATACGCAATGCAAGGGGCTGTTTATTTCTAATTAAGTGCATATTGGAATTCAATTTATGTCAGTGACAGAAAAAAGAAAAATGCAGTGACATAATTCACCAATGCATGCAACATTTAATGGCATGAGGGGGAAATGTGTGAGAGGCAAAATGCAGAAAAACTCCTGAGGGGATAAAAAGATTTTGAAAGGAAAATAAGGTATATGGCATACGCCAGATTGCCCACATTTGTTACAGTTTCTATGTATTCAAAATGTGTAACAGTGGCATCTGGTAAAGATTTCTTATGACTGTACAACTGCAGCAAATGCATTCTTCATTTTGAGAGTATAAAATATATTTCTTCATAGGTATTACTAGACTGTTTGTGCATTAGGTTTCCTAGTCTAGCATTATAGGATAAACCATGCAACCTGTTCCACAGAAGTTTGATAAAATACATGCCTTTGCTAAAATGTGACTCAGCTTGTATAACAATGACTCTACTTCAAATATGATAAAAAGCAAATAAATATAGACATATCAATCAGAATGTAATTGATTTGTACATCTTACTATAATGTTCTAAATGCAGGAATAAGAATGTGGCATGTCAGGAAAGAAATAAAAAAAATAATTTATTATTTAATGCATGCTTCCTATATTTAATGCTATTAAATATGAATATATGCACTACTTTATGCTACAATGACTTGCCACATCAGCGGACAAATGCTCTAAGCATTATGTTTGCACTTTTGCTAAATAAAATTATTTTAACAACTGTTGCAAAGCAGTGCAGAACCTCGCGTCATGGTAAGCAAACACAGCATCAACATCATTTTTGTGTCTGTATCTAATTTGTATTACATTACAGAACACAAAAACATTTTCACAAACATTTTGCAGAGCTGCCCGAGTTATCTGAAATCAGCCAGCTGTCGAGAATGCTAAGGAGTGATGCACGATTTGTTTAATGTAACATGTTGCAACAATGTGAAAGGCATAAAAGGGGTTTTCATTCATATGTATCAGTTTCAGCAATGTCTAGCTGAGAAGATTTTGCACAGTTAAGTGGGTTGAGCGTGCCAGTGTAGTGATCGTGACACTATAAACAGCATCGAATTTGTGAAACAAAAACTGGACATCTTGGACAGCAGGTCATTTCCAAGCCCTGTGTATACAAAAGCAATATGCATGCAGTCATCTTTGTGTTAACTTATATCCAGCAGAGGTTGTAGATTTGTTTTCATTTCCCTTTTAATAATTGTCTAAACGGACACAGCACAGGTAGATTTTAACAAATGCATATGCGACTACACGATCAGGTACAGCTGGAGACACAGTAATGTTTTGCACTATTGAAAGTGTCAGTGCAAGTGTTCAAATCTAATGCAGTTCTGTCATTATGTCCTTGACCCACTGATGAGGCTAAGCTCTAGACACCTGGTTCTGTTTAATGATTAAGGATAAGAACATCTATAAAGGGATTTGAGGTTCTGAAAAGTACTGGCAAGGCCCAGAAATTATACTTCTCATGGAAATATTTTTCTAACATTTATAACACTAAAAGGGCCTTTCAATCATTATAATTCCATACTATACACT